>NC_037670.1:34566196-34595872 GCF_003255815.1 Theropithecus gelada | reverse complement strand
AAAAAAAAAAAAAAAAAAAAAAAAAAGTTATTTATAGGTTTATTACTAGAGTCTTCTCTTCCTTTGCTTTCCTTTCCTTTCCCTTCCTTCCTTCCTCCTCCCTTTTTCCTTCCCTCCCTCCCTTCTTCCTTCCTTCATTCCTCCCTCCCTTTCCTTCTCCTTCTCCTCCTCTTGTTCCTCCTCCTCTTCCTCTGCTTCTTCTCCTTCCTTCCTCCTTCCTTTCTCTCTCTCTCTTTCTTCTTTCTTTCTTTCCTTTCTTTCTCTCATTCTTTCTTTCTTTGTCTGTCCCCCTGACTTTAGAGAAAAGAAATGGTATCATCTTGGTTGTGTTCTGTCACATGAATCTGACAAATATTTGTTGGGCTCAAGGAAACTGAAGGTTGTAGAAGTCACTCTTAGATTCTTGGAAATATAGTTGCTCAACTGTAAAATAGTCATAATATCTTTTTCTTATGGTTGCTGGACTAATTTTAATAATTTGCCATATATGTCTGGTAAATGTCATGCCCTCAGCTAAATGGTTGTTGATGTATTACTATTTTCAAGTATGATATTATTTTAAATATTTCATAATATGTCTATTTTTATTATTGAGACAGAGCCTTGCTCTGTCACCCAGGCTGGAGTGCAGTGGCGCAATCTTGGCTCACTGCAACCTCCGCCTCCTGGGTTCAAGAGATTCTGCTGCCTCAGCCTCCTGAGTAGCTGGGACTACAGGCGCCGCCACCACGCCCAGCTAATTTTTTGTATTTTTAGTAGAGACAGGGTTTCACCGTGTTAGCCAGGATGGTCTCCATTTCCCAACCTTGTGATCCGCCCACCTTGGCCTCCTAAAGTGCTGGAATTACAGGCGTGAGTCACCGTGCCCAGTCAGTATGTGTATTATTATCACTAGTACTAATAATAATTGAGTTCCTAGGTGGACCTGGGGTAAACTTCATCTGCTGAAGACTTGAAGTGATTGTCTTTGTCCTCTAAAGAGAGTCTAAATGATTTCAGTAAAGCACAGACCACTTCTTTTTTGCATTTTTTTTTCTTTTCCAGATACGTTCTTGGTTATGCTTTCACTGCCTTTTACTTCTTAAAATTTTTTTCAAGTGTTCTTAAGATGACTTCTCTCATTCTAATGGTTTTAATATTAAATTTCTAAATCTGGTTTTAAAATGAAACAGGATTACAAAACATGTTTGCAGATTAAGCTGGTATTAGAGAGATTAATAAATAAAAGTATTTTTTAACATGGGAACTCCACAATGTTGTGGTAGCTGGGGACAAATGTTTCTAGTGTATTTTGTGGCAGGGAAATGCAATCAGTTCATATGGGAGATGAATTTAGTTTTTGGATGCTCCTCCTTGTAATTAATAATAAATCCTGGTTAAAATAATGAGAGGAAAACAGGAAACGGAAGAAAAGAATCTCCAATCTGTGACTGGAGTGTAACTGTTTGGATAGTAATTATTGCCACATTTTTTGTATCATTACGAAAGTAAAATATCAGACCAACATTCTGATTGTTTTATAAAAGAAAACAGGAACATCATTTTGTTCCTGATACTTGGCACTGACATTTCTACATATTATTAGAAGTAGCATTTGTCCCTTTACTGTAATAATGTGTTTTGAACAGATTGATTTTGACATTCTAATAAATAACCAACATGTAGGCAATTGAATATTTTGATTTTTTCCCAAAGAATTAGTTAAAACTTACATATACATTTGAAGAATCATCAACTTTTAGATAGCATTTAATTAAAACCATGAGACCAGATGAAATTACTTAGGGAATAAACAGAAATGCATAGACATTTTTGTTTGTTCTTAGTTTTCAATCATTGAAAAAATGATAAATTATCAGGCAAGGTAACTGGTGATCAGTTTCGTTATCAAAGAGGAATAAACAACTATAAAAACTGAAGGGCAATTGTCATATTAAAGTAAAAATCCTTTTGGGATTAAATAGAGGGCACTGCTCTAGTAAGATATAGCAAACACTAAAAATGTTAGAGGTGATTTGAGACTTCGGTATTCCTTGCTGAAGCCAAATTTAGATATACAGTTGATTTTACTATTTATTCAAGTTTACCTGCCCAGGAGAAAAAAGAAAAAAATGAATTTTTCATTTTGTGTTTTTCTTAAATTAGGCAAATTCTAAAACAGATTTGTATTTTACTAGCTCACATTCTACTTAAAATGAACAAGTACAGATATGTTTATAACCCTATTTTCTGACCTTTTACTCTAGTCTGGCTTTCTCCTCATGCTGACTTCTTCCAGATTAACAATCTCAGAGCAATTCCAGAAGTGTAGTGGGATCACAGTCTCTATTTAATGTGCAGCAAAATACCAATAGACTTTATTTGCCTAAATAATCAAAAAGATATCTATAAATGTGCATGCATAAAAATCCTAAAATAAATAAAAATGTTAAAGAAGTAAGTCTTTAACATTTAAAAATTACTTGCTGCTGTTGTTTTGAAGAGTTTCTTTCTTAGGTCTTTGGAACTATTTCATCTGGTATGGGAAGACAGTCTGATTTTTCATTAGTAGAAATAGTAGTGATACAAAAACAGTAGTAATAGAAAAGATAGTGCATGTAAGCATACTATTTCCGAGTTTAACTAAGAATTGGTGAAGTAGGTTAGGAAACACAGCCATGAACATTTCAGGGGTCATGGCACAGAGCAAAGATAAGCATAGAGTAATATGGAAGTGACGTCTTGACTGAGCCTCTATCTAACTGAACACATGTTATTCAGGTCCTTCAAATCAATTTCTGAATGTTTATTTAATACATACCAACTTGCTATGGTTGGAGTGGCTTACTGGATCACAATTCTCATCTCATTCTTTCAATTTAATATTGCTGAGCCTAAGAAAGGTCACTTCTTAAACCATGTTTATTTTACTCGGAAATCAAAATTTGGACAAGGTTTAGAGAAAATAGCTTTTCTCTGCTCCTCTCAGAACCTGAAGGTTTGTTCACTCAAATTTTTGACAGTTGATGATCACTCTCTGTTGCAAGTTTATCTGGGGCTACCAATGAGAAAACCTACACGTGGCCTCTGTGCTTTCTCACAGAATGGTAGCTGAGTTTCAGAGACAAATGTTTTGAGAAAGAAAAAGTGATAGAAATAAAGGGAGAAGGAGAGAGAGAGTAGACAGAAGCCTTAGAAGCCTTAGAAGTCATGCAACATCACATCCACTGCATTCTATCCATCAAGCCAGCCACAAATGCCACCAAAATGCAAGGGCATGAAAAACAGACTTTACATCTTTATTAGAAGAGGCAGAATTCTGCAAAAGCATATAGGCAATAGAATCTCTCATAACTGGTTTGCTCGACATGCTGTCAGTATAGTTCCACAGAAGAATTTTGTTGTTGCTGTCCTTATTTTCTAAAGAGTAAAGTTTTATCATGAAGAACATAACTGATGAATATGAAGGGAAGAAAGATAAAACAATTAACAGTGTGTGCATATTTACGTGTGTATTCATGCTAAGTATACGTTCCTTCAAAAGGCTCCTATTCACTGCTTGAAACTTCATGGGGAAATTGATTCATGGCTAAATATAAATAGCAGCTTCCATTTTAATATACAGTCTTCCTTGGGATAACAGGAAATTGGTATGACTTCACACATCAAATATTCTTTTTCCTCCCCTTCCTCCCTCTTCTCCTCCATCTCCTTCTGCTGCTTCTTCCTTTTTTCTCTTTTATAAAATAATTTTGCATTATTATCCTCAAAGTAACAGTTATAGCTCATCACACTCCATGCCCACACTGTTTCTTCAGACTTGAGATTAAATCCAAAGACATAATGTAATGGCCAGTGATTGTCAAAGTGCAGAAAAGGTCTATCTAGGGAAGAAGTCTCAATAGGAAGAAAATGTGGAACACTCAATGGAAAGAAGAGAGGAGAGTCAGACCTGTTCTTACTCTCTTCCTTTTGGTGTAGAAATATGGTAGGTAGACAGAGGGAACAATGCAAAAGAAATACCAGCCCAGTGAGGAGGGAACTCAATGCCATTTGGGGAACAGTTGTTGCTTTTTGTGGTACATTTTAGAGAAATTTCAAGTAGTCGTGTTTAGGTTTGGTTAGGAGAGGTGACTAGATAGATTATCTGCAGGGCTCTTCATGATCTTCATAGAATAAGTGGCAGAGTAATTGGTGATATAAGATTCTATGTGCCCAGAACACAGCACAGAAAACATGAACAGGAAGAGGCCTCCAGGGGAGTCAGACTTAAAAAGGCACAATATTTAAAAATGTCACCATAAGTGGCAAATAGTTGAGCCCAAGGACTTCAGTAATGGGTACTAGAATGCTAACCACACAACAGATAGGGCCAGTCCTGCTTCACTAGTGGGTTCAGGGACCACAACAGAAAGTCCCTGCTTAGCAGAGAGCAGCAAGATTCAAAAGACACCTTGTAGATCAGGGAACACTGCTATGGAGGTTCTCCCTTCCTGCACATATGTGGAGAGGAAGGGTAGAGGAGAAGAAAATCTAAACTCCTAAGCACTTGTACAAGAAGACTGATACATCCAAAATTCTTATCTAAACTGGAAGGGACTCTGATTCTATCAACTTCAGGTTGCAATTTAGGTTTCCCTGACCACTTATAAAGTAACTGTTAATAAGGATAATCAAATTGGTTGTAGTAAATTAAGAACAACAAGATTTTGCCCATCTGAGTACATGCTCATCTAGCAAATGTGTGAGCCTTCCCCCTTAGAGAATATTGAAGGTCTTATCATGAAAGAACCAATTTAGCTAACGTAAAAGAACAGAAATGTCTTCCCTTAGGAAATAGAGGTCCAAGGTATTCAAATGGCCTGCTTACAAGTAGCAGAATAGAAATCAGCATTCAGGATGCCTGACATCCATTTCAGTTTTCCCTGCCACACTATGTCCCACATGCAGTCAGGTTGGAAAGTCAGTGGAGGAATGAGTTCAGATGGGAAGGGACAGACCAGATTAAAGGTGTGAAAGCCCAGAACACTAATTGGCAAACGTCAGTTAATTTTTAAACATAATGTCTTCATCATTAAACACTTACTCTTCTCAAACTACGTGAAATCATCAAAGGATGTTACTGAGTCAACAGAATAAAAGACAAGGTCCATCTTGGATCATTTCACTGTTGGAGACTAAGCAGAAGTGAAAATCTCCTCTAGCAAAATTAGCCACCTGAATCATCTAAATGAGCTTAACAATGTTATACTAGATTACCTTTCAGAGTAATTAGACCACCCATGCCTGTCAATTTAAGGAGGCTACTTTCCAGAATGTGTTGAACTTGACATCATTCCCAAACTGGTAGAAAATGGAATAATGAGAATTACAGTTTTGATATCATTTGTTTAGCCAAGTATGCTTTATTCCACTAAGTAACCATAGCAATTCTTAATATTATAGATACTTCATTTTCTTTGTTCAACCCATTTTGTAACATGCTATTTTATTATTTTGAAAATTGTAGAATTGTGTATATTCTTCTTAGGCATATTGGTCAAGCTGTAATGTTTTTTGTTTAGCATAATTAGAAGTCTGGTATAAAAAAGTGTTTTAAAAAATATTATCTAAAAAAGAAAGTATGGGGCAGTGCAGCTTATGCATAGGAAATTTCATTTGTTTGCATGCATAAGTAAATATTTTCATGGTGAAGTCAGATGTGTTTGCATGACCAAAGCTCTTTTGCATGTACAAATATGGGTTTCAAGTACCCAAATTACACAAACACATATGCTAATATAATGTGTTGTAGTTGTCGAATTTTTTTCTCAGTAAAATATCAAGGATGAATGAGCTCATTAGTTCCACAGTAAGCAGTTTTTCTCCCTGAAAGCATCTTATTTTAAAATACTCATCCCTCTATCCTTGCAACTTATAGAAATAAAAAACAATTTTTTTAACTTGAAGAAATACTTTTGAAAGGCAAATATCACACAAAATATTTAATTACAACACAGGCATAACAGTTAAGTTTTTAAGAAAGATTTTCAATTTTTCTAAGAAAGTTATATAGAAACCTACTAAACAGCCACAATTTTAGGTACTAAATTCACCATGCTATTCTTAGAGAGAAACAATAATTTTTTGAAAGGTGGAGTAATTCTCACAGGTCATGGGAATTAATTTGAGGTGGACCCTCACCAGTTCTGTGACTCTACCAATCCTAAAGATCTGCTACTTTGCTGGAAAACCCTTCTCATTTTCTCAAATGTGGCATTATAGGCAGTAACCATTACTGAATACTCAGAAAGGAAAGTGAATCTTCAAAGGGGAATATTTTAAAAACGTGCCTGAAATGTGAATTTTAGAAAAATAACTTTCCTCTCTCACAACTTTTCCTCATTAATATATCTTTCCAAAGTTACCTTGTAAGTTAAATTAAGGTTTAAAAGAGCTTTTAGAGTAACTTGATCATGTTTTAAGAGTTCAAAAACAATCATTTTATTAAGGCGTTGGAAATAGTTTAATAAATTCATGCCTAAAGTTTTTCTTCATTTTTCTTTATTTTTTTCCTAATAACATGTTCTGGACTAAATGACTTCTCTCAAGTACACATTCAATGATGCATATTGTTTGAATAAGTATATTCAGAAGTCTTCCAAAACAAGCAATTGTGGAAATTTAGTAAGGCTTACTTGGGCCCAAAGCATGATTTTCTTCGGAATAGTTTCTTATTCTTTTAGACTGTAAGCAATGGACATTAATTGTATTTGTATTTATACTATATAAAAATGTATTTATACTATATATAGAAAATATTCACTGTGACATACATAAACACAAATATAATGAACATTTCATTTACATGTAGTATAAATTCACTGCTATCAATTATGTATTATACATACAGTAGTATAAGTTCATTGGTATCATTCTCTATGAAATACTAAGAGTTCTATTCAGCACATCAGATTCATTCACCAAAAAAAAATGATTTTGTTATCATGAATTTCATAGCATTCACTCTGTACTGAGGAGAGAGAGAGGGGTTGGAAGTCATGGGACTTTAAGGAAACTGAAACCTAGTCATGAAGAAACATGCACAAAATGACCTACTACTTCCAAAATGTTATATCAAGATTTTAAATTGTGCATCACAACAAATGGAAATAAGTGATCCGATGTGAACGGCACTTGAAAGGGTTGATGTGGAGTTCACTGTCATTATCAGAGTAGCACAGATTGGCAGAGGAAGACTTCAGGTGTTTAGAAGGAATAATCTCAGCAAAGGAAGAGAAGAGATTAGAACTCCTCAGCAGAAGCCAAAAAGCAGTCAGAAGTTGCTATAGGCTACCACTTATAAGAACAGGTGCTATTTGGTTTTCTGTTCCTGTGTTAGTTTGCTAAGGACAATGGTCTCCAGCGCCCTCCATGTCCCTTCAAAGGACACGATCTCACACATGAACACATAGAAGGGAAGAACACACACTGGGGCCTTTCTGAGGGTGGAGAGTGGGAGGAGGCAGGGGATCAGGACAAACAACTATGGGTACTAGGCTAAATACCTGGGCAATGAAATAATCTGTACAACAAATGCCCGTGACCAACTTTACCTAGTAATAGACCTACACTTGTACCCCTGAACTTAAAATAAATGTTTTTTTTTTTTAAAGTTGCTATAAGCTTGTTAAAAGAGGAATAGGAATTGAGAATATGTAATACAAATGAAAAATAGAGCCATGCCTGTTGACCACATTCTGGGAACCATCACACAAGCCAGCTTTGTTGGACTGATTAACCTTATACAGCCACAGTGTAGCTAGACCCTTGTCATGCATCTCATTATTCTTTTCACATAACCTCATGCATATCTCACCATTGAGGACAACAGCAAGAACCAATCTTGTCTTCATTCTAGAATTAGAGTCATAGGGACAACAAAAACAACAATAAAGTGATGGAGCATCTAACTGTCCTTATATCTAAATGTCAAGAAATGACCCTGATGTGTCATCCCCACCCTGCTTTACAATCAATGTTGTCCCAATTATAGAAATGATCCTTATGTTCTTGAAAATGTCAAAGTCTGATGCACATGAAAGAAGAGGTTGTTGGGTCCATTCCAAAGACGACTAGGGAAAAAAAGTATTGAGAGATGAGGAGAGCCTGGAAGATAAACTTTTTGGCCCAAACGCAGCTTCCCATTCAAAGAAAGAATTCTACAGTGGGCAACGCTTCCATCTCCAAGACCTATTATGGGCACATTTAACTTCTGGCCAGATTCCCAGCATTTCTACTGTTCTTTGACTTTTCTACTGGTCCACAATGATGGAAATTCATGCATAAAAGTATATGTAGAGTAAGAGTGCACAAATAGGGGGATCTTCTATTCACCCGTTGAAAGAGAGGGTCCATTTCTGAATGCATGCTTGCTATTTCCACCCAATAAAAGGAGTAGGAAACATAAAAGGTCTATTAGATCATCTTGTCAACTCTTTTTCTTACTTTCATCAACAGTCCAGGATGCTGTCAAATGAAACTCCTCACATTAGGGCATCTCCAAGGATAAAGGCCAGGCACACCTCTGGAATTTACATAGATGCCCAGTGTGCCAACCAGCTACAACAAGGTTCTATGATTCATGATTAGAAATGATGAAAGACCACCTCCCAGTGTTTCTTTCTCCCAGAATTAATAAACTGTATGACACTGAATTCACAAAATATTGTATTTTTAAGCATTCATATGCAATGATTCCTTTCATTGCTATTAATAAACTGGAGGACTCATCCAGCTGAACTCTTTCACTCTGTGTGTGTGTGTGTGCATGCACGTGCTCCCACTTGGACTAGAAGAAAATCCCAGCATCATCTATATCTGACAAGCTTGCTGTACTGTGCTAATGAGCCCTAACGGTTTTAACATAAGTCCTGCAGGGCTGGACTACTTGAGGCTTATTCCATCATTGACAAAAAATGCTCAAGCTTATGGCAGTACTAGACGTTCAGAGAGCTTGAAGTGAAATACAGTCTGTCAATCTGTTCAGTGTCATACCTATAATCAGAATGCTGGGAATGTCTGCACAAATCCTTGTGCTTTTTCTTATGAATTGGAAGACTTTTCTTTCTTAAATAAAAGGAAACAGATCATGCAGCATGTTGAGTAGAAACAGGCTGGTGCATAACAGGAGAAGAAAATCCAATGGAGTAGCCACACACAGATTCCCTTTACTTCTAGGTTGGCAGGCAAAGTAAGATTTGGAATTAACACCAGAAAGGAATTTCTCCCATCTCTTTCCATGGAGCTGGCTCACTGATGTTCAAGCCATGTTAATAGTCTCAGACTGCTGGCTCTGGAAAATGCTAAAGGTACCACAAGGCACTCAGACATTTACCAGTGAATCCAAAATATATAAGCATTTATCCAAGTGCACGTTTCCCAGTCTTCATTAATAATCAGGTAATTGAAAGTGTTCTCATCTCTAATGCCTAATGCAGTAAATTATGAGCAGTCTTGCCACCACATCTATGAGGCATGTTAAAGCCTATGGTGGGTTCTCAACCCTGGCGGCATGCTAATGTCACCCAGAGAGCTCTCACCAAATACCTACATCCAGAGCCCATCCCCAGAGATTCTGGCTTAATTGGCCTGAAGTAGAGCCAAGCCTTGGTATTTTTTTATTGCTCCCCAGGAGATTCTGGTGTGCAGCCAAGATTGAAAGACTAAAATTAACAAGCTGAATCTGAAATGAATTATAGGTATATTGGTATATTATAATAACATGTAACCCTTTATTAGAAGACTCGGAACTTTCTAGAAAAAAATTCCTCTGACGCCTCAGGACTTCTCTCATTACTTCACTTGATGTCTCCTGTGTATCTCAACAATCAGGAGCTACTTGGCATAAAATGTGTGTGAGAGGCAGCCCTGCATAATGGTTAAGAACACAGTGTTTATATTCTTGGGTTTAAATCCTTACTCCTTGGTTGATCTTGGTTGAATTACTTAGTCCTTGTGTTCCTCTACTTTCCCTCTGTAAAATGGTAATAATAGCTCCAGTTGAAAGGATTGAATGACTCGATGTGTGTGAAACATTTGCACTGTGTCTGGCCCATGGGAAGTTCTACATATGTACTGGCTATTATTGTCTCTAAACTGCCAATAGCTGAAAAATAAAAATGTATGAAAATCCAAACTCCAAGTGTTTAATGCTTGAACAGTGTTCTAAACAAGAGTCAGCTTTTGTTTTCCCTTTACTGTAAGTCCGGTATGCAATGACCTCTACAATTCTTAATATTCCACCCAGGACTCAGTCAAATGCACTAGTTTCTTCCATCAAAAAGGCTGCATGTTTTCTTGCCAGTATTGTCAAATTGGGAATCAGTTATTATATAATTTTGTGTTTACTAACAGCATTGTTGCAACACCATAAAAAACTATAGTTTGCAAAAGAGCACTGTATTTCCAGATGTTTTAAGCACGTCTATAGCAGTTTTGGTGACATTTGGAATATAAGCATTATGTAAACCTGAAATTTAAATTTCCATTTTTACAATAACAAGACTGACATAATGTGGATCCAAAGTGTGGTAGGTTTTTTTTTTTTAAAAAAAAAAAAAAAAAAGAAGAAGAAAAAAAAAAACTAAAAAGTCTTTTGTATAAGCATGTGCCCCGCTTAATTAGCTACTTCACTGTTTCACAAAATATCATTTGGAAACAATGTCGGTAAGTACCACCAATCCTATGTAGAAGTTGTACTGCACTGACTCTGAAATATTGTTTTGCTTTTAATTCTGCAGGCGTAATTTTTCCAGTGGGTCAGAATCAAGATTACAGTAATATGAAGCAGTGGAAGAAAATCTCCCTGCTGTTAGAAGAAAATATGGTTATCCTACCTATTAGTAGACAAACATGGAAATATTTGATTTAATTTAATTTTGACATGATTTAATTTTGACTTAATGCTCTCCCAGGGAATAGTGATTTCCGATGTCAGGAACTGCCTTTCCTTTAAGGCATGCGCTTCTTCTTTAGAGGCAAGGAACTGCAAACATTTTCTGTAAAGCACCACGCATATACATTTTAGATTTTGCACCCATATGTTCTCTGTTGCAAATACTCAACTCTGCTATTGAAGCAAGAGAGTCACAAATAAATGAGCATGTCTGTTATGGAAGGCTGAATAATAGTTTCCAAAGAAAAGCACATTCTAATACCTGCAACATGTGACTACTGCCTTATATTGCAAAAGGAACTTTGCAGGTATGGTTAAATCAAAGATCTTGAATTGAGGAGATTATTCTAGATTACCTGGATGAGCCCTAAAAGTAATCACAAGTGTCCTTATAAAAGAGAGGCAGAGAGGACATTTGACCACAGAGACAGAAGGCAATGTGACAACTGGAGCAAGATGCTATGCTACTGGCATGAAAGATGGAGAAAGGGCCCGAGGCCAAAATATCAGTTTTTAAGTGTACAATAGCGTTATCATCTATAGGGACAATGTTGTACAGCAGATCTCTGGTACTTACTCATCTTGCATAATTGAGAATTTATGCTCTTTGACTAGCAATTCCCTAAAGCTTCTTGCTCCCAGCCCTAGGTTACCACCATGTTATCCTCTAATTCTATGAGTTTGACTATTTTAGTGTCAATTCTATGAGTTTGACTACGTCAGTGGAATCATGCAATTTTAGTCCTTCTATGACTGGCTTATTTCACTTAGTATCAGGTCCCTAGGATCATCCAAGTTGTTGCATATAGCAGGATTTTCTTCTTTTTTAAGTTTGAATAAATATTACATTGTTAAGTACATACCATATTTTATTTGTTCATCCTTAAAAGGACATTTATTCATTTCTACATTTTGTTATTGCAAATAGTGATGCAATAAACACTGGAGTGCTAACATCTCTTCTAGATTCTGATTTTAATTCTTTTGGATAAATACTAGAAGTGGGAGGAGTGTACTATGTGATAGTTCTATTTTTAATATTTTGGGAATACTCCTTACTCTTTTCCATAGCTGCTGCACTATTTTGCATTTCTGCAACAGTGCTCAAGAGATCGAACTCCTCCACATCCTCACCAACACCTGTTGTGTTTTGATTGTTGAAAACAGCTATACTAAAAAGTGTGAGGCGATATCCCATTATGGTTTTGATTTGCATTTCTCTGATGATTACTGACAATGAACATCTTTTTCTTATACCCGTTGGCCATTTATATGTCTCAACGACTGTTTATTCAAGACTTTAGCCCATTTCTTAATCTGATAATTAGGTTTCACTATTAAGTTACAAAAGTTTCCTTATATATTTTGGAAATTAATCGCTTATATAATAAATGGTTTACAAAGATTTTATTCCATTCCCTAGATTGCCTTTTTCACTCTATTGATTATTTCCTTTAATGTTAGAAACTTTCTAGTTCAATGTTGTCCCACTTACCTATTTTGCTTTTCTTGCCTGCTTTTGATGTCATATTCATGAAATTATTGCCAATACCAATGTCTTGAAGTTTTACAGTTTCAGGTCTGATATGTAAGTCTTGAATCCACTTTGAGTTGAATCTGCATATGATTTAATATAAAGGTCCAATTTTATTCTTTTGCATGTGGATATCTAGTTGTCCCAGAGCCATTTGTTGAAGAAATTATCCTTTCTCAGTTTTATGACCTCTGTCAAAGATAATTTGACCATATATGTGTGAATTTATTTTGGGGTTCTCTATTCTGTTCCATTTTTCTATGTGTTTGTCTTTATGCCAGTAACATATTATTTTTTATTTTTTATTGATAGAGGAAAGTTTGTGTATTTACCATGTATAATGTATTGTTTTAAAGTATGCATACAATGTTAAATAACTAACTCTAGTTAATTAACATATGCATCCCTTCATATGGTTATCATTTTTGTGATGAGAACACTTCATATCCACTTTCTTAACTATTACTCTAGCTTTGGAATAAATTTTGAAATTAGGAAGTGTTACATTGAATCTGTAGATTACTTTGGGCAGTATTGACATTTTAACAATATTAAGTCTTTCAATCTATGAACACAGGATATCTTCCATCTGCTTGTATCTTATTTCATCAATGTTTTGTAGTTTTCTGTGTAGAAGTATTTTGCCTCCTCAATATGTTTTGCTTTTTGTTGCCTTGTAAATGGGCTTGTTTTCCTAATTACTTTTTCAGACAGATTGTTGTATAGAAACTCAACTGATTTTTGTATGATGATTTGCATCCTGCAATTTTAATGACTTTATTAGTCCTAATGTTTTTTTAATGGAGTCTTTAGCATTTTCTATGTATAAAAACTGCATCTGCAAACAGAGACAATGCTAATTTTTCCTTTCTGATTTGAGTGCCACTTTTCTTGCCTAATTTCCCAAGCTAGGAATTCCAGTAGTATGTTAAATAAAACAACAAGTGACAAAAGAGGGCATCCTTACTTTGTTCCAAACCACAGAAGAAAAACTTGCAACTTTTCACCTTTAAGTATGATGTCAACTGTGGGCTCTTCATATATGGCCTTTATTATATTGAGGTAACGTCTTTCTATGCCTATTTTGTTTAGAGTTTTTATCACAAAAATGTTGTTGAATTTTGTCAAACACGTTTTCCACATCTGTTAAAATAACATATATATGATTTTACTCTGCTAGTTCATTCAGGTTGTTATAACAAATACTTTAAATTGGGAGGTTAATAAATAGAGGATGAGATGTTCACAACTGAGGTACTGGCCTCTTTTATAAGAACACTAATTCCAATCATCTCCTAAACACTCTCCCTCCTAATGTCATCACATCGGTGATGAGGTACTAACGCATGCATTTTGGGGTGACACAAACATTCAGACCATAGAAGCGGCATAGTATATTAATTATTTTTGTATGTTAAAACAATCTTGCGTCTCAGAGAGAAATCCCACTTGGTCATGGTGTATGATCCTTTAAATGTGCTGTTGAATTCAGTTTGCTGGTACTTTGTTAAAAATTTTTACATCTTCAGAGATATTGACCTGTAGTTTTCTTTCCTTGTGGTATATTTGTCTGAATTTGGTATCAGGGTAATGTTGAGATCTCATAAAATGAATTTGGAAGTAAGTCCTCTTTTCCAGTTTTTTTAAAGAGTTTGAGAAAGGTTGATGTTAAATCTTCCTTTTATGTTTGGTAGAATTTACCAGTGAAGTCATCTGGTGCTAGGCTTTTCTTTATTAAGAGGTTTCTGGACAATGATCCAATCGTATATAAATATATATAGATATAGACAGACGTAATTTATAGATAATATAATTTATATTATATAATATATTGATATCAATATAATTTATGTTGATATATTGATATCAATATAATTTATGTTGATATATTGATATCAATATATTATATATAATATATTAATATGTAATATACATTAATATATTATATATCATTGATATATCATTAATATATCAGATGATGATACATCATATCATTAATATATTAGATATCATATTTATATATCACTATATTAGATATGATATAGTAATATATTAGATATTATTTATATATGATATATAAAATATATCATATAAAATTAATATAATAAAATTATATAATACATTATATATAACATATATAACACAATATATACTATATATTTATATAGTATATTTATGTATATTTATATACCTATATGTGTGTGTATGTGTGCATATATATATGTACGTTCTTTGGGATCAGCTGAAGTACGTCTTCTTTCATTTCTGATTTTACTTATTTAAGTATTCTATCTTCTTTTTTAGTCCAGCTACAGGTTGTCAATTTTGTTTGTCTTTAAAATATACCAACACTTAGGTTTGTTTTTTGTATTGTTTTCTATTTTCTATTGTGTTTATTTCTGTTCTAAACTGTACAGTCTCCGTTCTTCTGCTAACTTTAGGCTTAGGCTGTTCTTCATTTTACTTTTTCAACCATTTTACTCCTTTGAGGTGTATAAACCTCCTTCTTAAAACTGTTTTTGCTGCATCTCAGAAATGTTTAGTATGTTGCATTTTTATTTTTGTTTGTCTCAAAATATTTTCTAATTTCCCTTTTGATTTTTTTCTTTTACCCACTGGTTCTTGAGAAGTAAGGGTGTTTTTAAATTTCCATATACTTGTGAATTTTCCAGTGTTTCTTCTGCTCTTGATTTCTAATTTCATTGTGGTCACAAAAGATACTTGGTATAATTTCAGTCTTCTTCAATTTGTTAACATTTGTTTTGTGACCTAGCCTGTGCTCATCCTAAAGAAATATTCGTGTACACATCAGAAGACTTTGTATTCTGCTCCTCTTGGTTTGGATGTTCTACATATATCTGTTAAGCCTATTTAGTCTATAATGTCATTCAAGTCCTCTGTTTACTTATTGATATTCTGTCTGGACGTCTGTCCATTATTGAAAGTATGACATCCTCCCATTACTGCATAGCTGTCTATTTCTACCCTCAGCTTTATCATAAACATATAAAGCTCATCTGCCATATATATTTAAATGCTCTAATGCTGGAGGTATATGCACTTATAATCATTGTTTCGTCCTGGGAAACTGATTGTTTTATCATCACATAACATCTTTTTTATGTTTAGTGAAAGTTTTAGACTTAAAAATCTATTTTGCCTGATATAAGTGTGTCCACCTTTGCTGGATTTTGGTTGCCATTTACATTAAATATCTTTTTCCGTCTCTTCACTTGTAGCTATGTGTGTCCTTAAATCTAACGTCAGTTTCATGTGGATACAGCATAGCTGGATAATTTTTTAGTCCATTCAGCCACTCTAAGCCTTTTGATTGGGACATTTAATCATTTCAACTTTAAAAGTTTATTTATAGGAAAAGATTTACTATTAACATTTTGTTGTTTGCTGTTTATCTTATAGTTCTTTTCTCTCTTTGTCTCTCTTTTTATTTGATTTGATTTTTGGTGGGGGGGTGGGGGGATGGAGTTTTGCTCTTGTTGCCTGGGCAGGAAAGCAATGGCGCAATCTCAGCTGACTGCAACCTCTGCCTCCTGGGTTCAAGTGATTCTCCTGCCTCAGCCTCCCTAGTAGCTGGGATTACAGGCGCCGCCACCACGCCCGGCTAACTTTTTTGTATTTTTAGTAGAGACGGAGTTTAACCATGTTGGCCAGGCTGGTCTTGAACTCCTGACCTCAGGTGACCCACCCGCCTTATCCCTTCAGAGTGCTGGGATTACAAGCGTGAGCCACTGCGCCCGGCCTCTTTTTGTCTCTTGCTCTCTTCATTTGTGTTTCATTGATTTTTTTTTTATTGATATACCTTTATTTCTTTTTATTTTTCTCTTGTGCTGTAGGCATTTTATTGTGGTTACCATGGGATTAACATAAAATATCTTACAGTTATAACAGTACATTTTTTAAAAAATAACAATTTAACTTCAAGCATATGCAAACACTTTTTTCTTTCCCCTACACTCAGTTATTGGTTTCCTAATTTAAATTAAGTTATAGTGTAGATCTATTATATTTTTAAATGATAGTTATTTTCAATACATTTGTCTTTTATATTAGAATTAAAAGTGATTTGTCCACCATTACAATAATACAGCATTCTATATTTGTCTATACATTTATCTTTTTTTTTTTTTTTTGAGATGGAGTCTCACTCTGTCTCTCAGGCTGGAGTGCAATGGCATGATCTCAGCTCACTACAACCTCTGCCTCCCAGGTTCAAGCAATTGTCCTGCCTCAGCCTCCCGAGTAACTGGGACTACAGGTGCCTGCCACAACACCCAGCTAATTTTTGTATTTTAAGTCGAGACAGGGTTTCATCATGTTGTCCAGGCTGGTCCAGAACTCCTAACCTCAGGTGATCCACCCACCTCCGCCTCCCAAAGTGCTGAAATTACAGGCATGAGCCACCACGTCCGGCCCTATACATTGATCTTTACAAATAAGTTTCACACTCTTCATGCTATTCTGTTACTGGTTAGTATCCTTTCCTTTTGACTTGAAGAACTCCCGTTAGCATTTCTTGAGAGGCAAATTGAAAGAATGGTGATGAGCTTCCTCAGTTTTTGTTAGTTTGGAAAAATCCTTCTTCTTCTTTTTCTTTGAAGGATATTTTTACCAGCTATAGTATATTTAGTTGGTAGTCGTTTATTTGTTTATTTCTTTTAGCACTTTCAATAAATCATCCTACTCCCATCTAACTGGCAAAGTTTCTGCTGAGAAAATTACCTTTAGTCTTGAGGAGGTTCCCTTATATGAGATAAGACATTTTTCTCTTGCTACTTTCAAAATTCTCTTTGGCTTTTGACAATTTGATTACAGAGTGTCTACATATAGATTTCTTTGGGTTTATTCTTTTGGGCTTGGGTTGAGGAGGCAAATTTCTGGTCTATATATTCATTTCCTAACCCAGATTTGTAAAGTTTTTAGCATTAACTTTTAAAATGTGCTTTCAGTATCATTTTTTTCCTCCAAGATCCCCATTTTATATATACATTGGTCCACTTGGTGGTGTCCCATAAGTTCCTTAATCTTTCTTCACTCTTGTTTTCTTGTTTTCTTTCAGCTTCTATGACTGAATAATTTTTATAATCAGGCTCTGACTTTACTAACACTCTCTTCTGTTTGATCTAGTCTACAGTTGAAGTTCATTAGTGAATTTTTCAGTTCAGTTATTATATTCTATAGTCCCATGATTTCTGTTGGTACATTTTTAATATTTCCTATCTCTTTGTTGAAATTCTCACTTTGTTTATGCATTATTCTCCACTTCTTGGTGAGAAATTTTAAGATGCTTATTTTGAATTATTTGCTAGATAAATTATATAACTCCATTTAATTCAATTCAGGTAGGTTTCTAGAGATTTGTCTTCCTTCTTTGATTGGAACATCACTGCCTAGTTCTCTAGTTCCCTTTCCTCTCTGTGTTGCTGTCTGAGTATTAGACAAAAGAGTCACTTCTCCCGCTCTTTAAAGACTAGCCTTGTCTAGGAGAAGTTCTCACTAATCAGCCCGGCCAGAGATTCCGAAGACTTCTCGAACCTGTAAGTTTTTCAACCCACTTTCTTTATTATACTCACCACCCCCACCACCACAGGCATCTAGAATATGCCAGATGCCATCAATACTCCAAGACAAGAAAAATAAAACCAGTTCTTCGGAAGTCCCTGAAAAGGTTGGATTATTGGGTACTCTAAGTCAACTCTTTCAATACCCAAAGAGGAGCTGGGAGCTGGGATTTTTATCTTCTCACTCTGATCTGCGCAGTCAGGTAAGCAGCTGTGGTGACTAGTTGTGTGCTAAAAACCCTATGCCTGCTTTGCTCATGTTCTTACCAACTATCCTCCATCACAAAGATACATTAATGGTACTATAGGTGTCAGTTTACATGACTGGTTTTTTTTTCTTAGTTGTCAATTTTTGTGAGTATATAGCAGGTATATATATTTATGGGGTACATGAGATATTTTGATATAGGAATACATGCTTAATAACCACATCAAGATAGACAGGTGATATTCATCACCCCAAACATTTATCCTTTGTGTTATAAATAATCCAGTTATACACTTTTAGTTATTTTAAAATATAAAATTAAATTATTATTGCCTTTAGTCACCATCTTGTGCTATCAAATACAAGGTCTTGTTTATACTTCCTATTTTTTGTACCCATTAACCATACCTACTTTTTTCCCACCACCAATCACTACCCTTCCCAGCCTCTGGTAACCATCCTTCTACTCTCTATACCCATGAGTACAATTCTTTTAATTTCTAGCTCCCATAAATAGGTGAAAACATGCAAAGTTTGACTTTCTGTGCCTGGTTTATTTCACTTGACATAATGATTTCCAAGTCATTATGTTAATGACACGTTCCATTCATGCTGCTGCAAATGACAGGATCTTATTTGTTTTAATAGCTGAATAGTACTCCATTGTATATACGTACCACATTTTCCTTATTCATCTGTTGATGGACACTCAATTTGCTTCCAAATCATGGCTACTGTGAATAGTGCTATAATAAACATGGGAGTGCAGATATCTATTCAATATGTTAATTTCATTTCTTTTGGGTATATACCTAGCAGTGGGATTGAGAGATCATACAGTAGCTCTATTTTTATTTTTTTTGAGGAAACTTGAAACTGTTCCAATAGTGGTTGTACTAATTTACATTCCCACTAATTATGTACAAGGTCTCCACCTTCCTACTAGCATTTGTTTCTGCCCCTTTTTTTTTTTTGGATAAAAGCCATTTTTACTGGGATGAGATGATATCTCATTGTAGTTTTCATTTGCATTTCTCTGATGATCAATGATGTTGAGCACGTTTTCATTCATCTGATTTTTATTTGTACATCTTTTGTAAATGTCTGTTCAGATCTTTGGTCCATATTTTAATCAGATTATTAAATTTTCCTATAGAGTTGTTTGAGCTATTTATGTATTCTGGTAACTAACAATTGGTCAGGTGGATAGTTTACAAATATTTTCTACCATGCTATGGGTTATCTCTCCACTTTATTGACCATACCTATTGCTGTGGAGAAGCATTTTAATTTGATGTTATCCCATTTGTCTATTTTTGCTTTGCAAACTGTTTGTGGGCATTACTCAAAATCTTTACTTAGTGCAACGTCCTGGAGAGCTTCTCAGATGTTTTCTTGTAGTCGTTTCATAGTCTGAGGTCTGAAATTTAAGGGTTTAATCCATTTTGATTGGATTTTTTTATACAGCAAGAGATAGAAGTCTAGTTTCATTCTTCTGCATAGGGATATCCAAATTTCCCAGCACCATTTATTGACGAGACATTTATTTTTCCATTGTATGTTCTTGGTGTCTTTGTTAAAAATGATTTTGTTTTGGGTTCTCTATTCTGTTCTGTTGGTCTATGTATCTGTCTTTGTTTATTCGTTTGTTTGTTTGTTTGTCTGCTTTTGGAGACAGAGTCTTGCTCTGTTGCCCAGCCTAGAGTGCAACGGCAAAATCTCAACTACTGCAAACTCTGCATCCAAAGTTCAAGCAATTCTTGTGCCTCAGCCTTACAAGTAGCTGGGGTTACAGGCATGTGCCACCAAACCTGGCTAAGTTTTGTATTTTAGTAGAGATGGGGTTTCATCACGTTGGCCAGACTGGTGTCGGACTGTTGGTCTCAAGTGATCCATCAGGCTTGGGCTCCCAAATTCTCGGGATAACTGTAGGCGTGAGCCACTGCACTGGGCCTATGTGTCTGTCTTCATGCCAATATTAATGCTGTTTTGGTCACTATAACTGTAATATTATTTGGTGTCAGGTAATAGGATTCCTCTAGTTTTGTTCTGTCTGCTCGGAATAGCTTTGGCTGTTCTGAGTCTTTTGTGGTTCCATATACATTTTAGGATTATTTTTTCTATTTCCGTGAAGAATGTCATTGGTATTTTGATAGGAATTGCACTGAATCTGTAGATTGTTTTGGGTAATATGGACTTTTTAACAATATTTATTCTTGAAATCCATGAACATAGAGTATCTTTCTATTTTTGTGTTACTTTTTTATTTGTTTTTCAGATTAATTACTTTTGGCATATAAAAATATTAATATCTGTATATTGATGTTGTATCCCATGATTTACTGAATTAGTTCTCATCATTTTTTTGCTGCAGTCTTTTTTCCAAATATAAGATTATATGTGCATACAAGGATAATTTGACTCCTTCCTCTCCAATTTGGATGCTCATTATTTCTTTATCTTGTCTGATTGCTCTGGCAATAACTTCCAGCACTATGTTGAATAACAGTAGTGAAACTGGGCATCCTTGTCATTTTCTCAATCTTAGAGAAAAGGTTTTCAGTTTTTCCCCATTCAGTATATTAGCTGTGGGTCTGTTATATACAACTTTTATGTTGAGATATGTCCTTTATATACTGTTTTTTAAGGGTTTTTATTATGAAGGGATGTTGAATTATATCAAATACTTCTCCAGCATTAGTTGAAATTGTCATATTGTTTTTGTCTTCATTCTGTTGATACATCAAATTGATTGATTTGCATATATTGGACCATCCTTGCACCTCTGAGATAAATCCCACTTGGCCATGATAAATCTTTTTGATGTGTTGTCGAGTTCAGTTTGCTAGTGTTTTGTGAAACATTTGTGAATCAAGGTTAATCAGGGATATTGGCCTGTAGTTTTTATTTATTTATTTTTTAATATGTCTTTGGTTTTGGTATCAAAGTAATTCTGGGCTCATAAAATGAGATTGAAAATATTCCCTCCTCTTCTGTTTTTCTAAATAGTTTGAGTAGGATTGGTATTCTTTAAATGTTAGGTAAAATTCAGCAGTGAAGTCATTACATCTCAGGCTTGTCTTTCCTGGGAGATGTTTTATTATCATTTTGATCTCATCACTTATTATTGGTCCATTCAGATTGTAAATTTCTTCATGGTTCAATGCTGGCAGATTGTATGTGTCTAAAAATTTATTCATTCCTTCTAGATTTTCCAATTTATGGGTATATAGTTGCTCAAAATGGCCTCTAATAATCCTTTATATTTCTGTACTACTGGTTGTAATGTCTCCTTTTTCGTCTCTAATTTTATTTATTTGGGTCTTCTCTCTTAGTCTGGCTAAAGGTCTGTCAATTTTGTTTAACTTTTCAGAAAACCAACTTTGATTCACTTTATTAATCTTTTGTATTGTTTTCTTCATTTTAATTTCATTTATTTATGTTCTGATCTTTACTGTTTCTTTTCTATTACTCATGTTGGGTTTGGTCAACTATGGCTTTTCTAGCTTTTTAAGGTGCATAATTAGGATGTTTAAAGATTTTCTGCTTTTTTATGCAGGCCCTTATAAACTTTCCTCTTAGTACTGCTTTTACTGAATAGCATACCATAGGTTTTGGTATGCTGTGTTTCAATTATTGTTTGTTTGTAAAAATGTTCCAATTTCCTCCTTAATTTCTTCATTGACCCACAGGTCATTCAGGAGCACAATGTTTAATTTCCATGTACTTGTATAGTTTCTAAAATTCCTTGTTATTGATTTATTATTTTGATTATTTATTACTTTTTATTTCATTTGGTCAGAGAAGGTATTTTTTTTTTTTTTTAATTTTAAAAGACTTGTTTTTTTGGCCTAGTATATGGTCTATCATTGAAAATGCTCCATGTGCCAAGGAGAAGAATGTGCATTCTGCAGCTGTTGGATGATATTTTCTGTAAATATTTATTAGGTCCATTTGGTCTGCAGTGCAGATTAAGTGTAAAGTTTCTTTGTTGATTTTCTGTCTCGATGATCCGTGCAATGTGGAAGTTGAGTGTTGAAGTTTTTAGCTATTATTGTGTTAAGGTTGATCACTCTTTTTAGCTCTGACAATATATGCTTCATATATCTAGGTGTTCATATGTTGGGTGCATATACATGTACAATTATTGTATCCTCTTGGTAATTTTATCCTGTTATATAATGGCCTTCTTTGCATTTTTTACAGTTTTTGTCTTAAAATCTATTTTGTCTGATATAAGTATAGTGACTCGCTCTCATATGGTTCCCACTGGCATGGAATATATTTTTCCATCTCTTTTTCAGTCTACTTGTGTCCTTACAGGTGAAGTGCATTTCTTCTAGACTATAGATCATTGGGTCTTGTTTTTTTTTTTTTTTTTTTTTTTTTTTTTTAAGACAGAGTCTCCCTCTGTCACCCAGGCTGGAATGCAGAGCATGATCTCAGCTCACTGCAACCTCTGCCTCCTGAGCTCTAAGTAATTCTCCTGCCTCAGCCTCCGGAGTAGCTGGGACTACAGGCACACACCACCATGCCTGGCTAATTTTGTATTTTTAGTAGAGATGGGGTTTCATCCTGTTGGCCAGGGTGGTCTCAAACTCCTGACCTCAGGTGATCCACATGCCTCGGCCTCCCAAAGTGCAGGGATTACATGCGTGAACCACAACACCTGACCTTGTTTTCTTATCCATTCAGTGAGTCTATGTCTTTTCATTGAGAAGTTTAGTTAATTTACATTTAATGTTACTCTTGATAAGTAAAATCTTACTCCTGTAAGATTTTTTTGTTTTGTTTTGTTGTTGGTTTTCTGGGTGTTTTGTGTGTGTGTGTGTTCTCTTCCTTCTGACTTGTCTTCCTGCTTTCCTTTCAGTAAAAGTGATTTTCTCCAGTGGACTATTTTAATTTCTTGCTTATTATTTTTTATTTGTTGTGTGTTATTGGATTTGCAGTTACCATGGAGCTTGCAAATAAAATTGTATAACCTATTATTTTAAACTGATAACAGCTTAACACTGATTGCATAAATCAACAAATGAAATAACAAACAAGCAAAATACTAATAAAAACTCTATAACTTTAACTTCTTCCTCCTACTTTTTTGTGATGGATATTTATGATAGGTTTTATAATTTCTATATTTTTATTAAAATTTTAATTTCCATAATGAGTTTTTTTTAATTAAAATTTTCAATAGCTTTTGGGGTACAAGTGGTTTTCATTACATGGATGAAATTTTCAGTGGTGAATTCTGAGATTGTAGTTCACCCATCACCCAAGTAGGGTAGGTAGACTGTAGCTAATGTGAAGTTTTTTATCCCTATCCCCACTCTGAGTCTCTAAAACTCATCATATAACTCTGTATGCCTCTGCATACTCATAGCTTAGTTCCCACTTATAAGTGAGAATATATAATATTTTGTTTTTTACTCCTGTGTTACTTCATTTAGAATAATGGCCTCCGGCTCCATTGAAGTTGCTGCAAAAGACATTATTTCATTCTTTTAATGGCTAAGTAGTAGTCCATGTGTGTATATAACACATTTTTTTATCCACTCAAGTCAATGAGCACTTAACTTCGTTCCGCATCTTTGTAATTGTGAATTGTGCTGCATTTGCAAATGTCTTTTTCATATAATGACTTTTCTTTTGAGTACTCAGTAGTGGGATTGCTGGATTGAATGGTAGATCTACTTATAGCTCTTTAAGGACTCTCCATGCTATTTTCCATAAAGGTTGTACTAATTTACACTCTCACCAGCAGTTTATAAGCATTCACTTTTCCCACATCCACGGCAACATCCATTGTTTTTCTGACTGTGTAATAATTGCTTTACTTGCCCGAGTAAGGTGGTATCTCACTGTAGTTTTAATTTGCATTCCCTAATGATTAGTGATGTTGAGCTTCTTTTCATATGTGTGTTGCTCATTTGTGTATCTTCTTTTGAGAAATGTCTATTCATTTCCTATGCTCACTTATTAAAGGAATTATTTGATTTTTTTCTTGGTGTTTGAGTTCCTTATAGATTCTGGATGCTAGTTCTTTGTCAGATGCATAGATTGCAAATATTTTCTCCTATTCTATGGGTTGTCTGTTTACTCTGGTGAGTATTTCTTCTGCTGTGCAGAAGCTTTTTCATTTAATTAGGTCTCATTTATTTCTTTTTGTTTTTGTTGCATTTACTTTGGAGGGTTTAGTCATGAATTCTTTACCTAGGCTGACATCTAAAATAGTTTTTCCAACATTGTCTTCTAGAAATTTTATGGTTTCAGACCTTATGTTTAAGTCTTTGATCCATCTTAATTTTTTTTATATGGTGAGAAATAAGGATGCAGTTTTATTCTTCCATGTGTGGCTTGCCAGTTAGCCCAGCACCATTTATTAAATAGAGTGTCCCTTCTCCAATTTGTGTTTTCATATGCTTTGTCAAAGATCAATTAGTTGTATGATTTTTATTTATTGCTTTTGATTGTTTGGGTTATTCTGACTCTTTTTTCATTTCATATAAATTTTAGGATTTTCTAATTCTGTGGCTACTAATGTTGGTATTTTGATGGGAATTGCATTAAATATGTAAATTGCTTTGGGTAGAATGGTCATTTTCACAATACTCATTCTTCTAATCCATGAGCATGAGTCATTCCATCTGTTTATGCCATCTGAGATTTCTTACAGCATTTTTTTTTAGCTCTCTTGTTAGAGATCTTTCACCTGTTTGGCTATTTCCAGGTATTCTATATTCTTTACAGCTGTAGTAAAATATATTGAGTTCTTGATTTTATTCTCAGCTTGGTTGTTGTCGATATATAGCAGTGTTACTAATTTGTGTACATTGATTGTGTAACCTGAGACTTCATTAAATTTGTTTTTCAAATCTAAGAATCTTTTGGAAGAGTCTTTAGAATTTTCTAGATATACAGTCATATCATCTGTAAACGGCAGTAGTTTGACTTTCTCTTTTTCAATTCGGATGCCCTATTTCTTTTTTTTCTTGCTTAATTGCTTTCTTTAGTACTTCCAGTACTATGTTGAATAGAAATGGTAAAAGTGAGTATTTTTGTCTTTTCTGGTTCTCAGAGAAAATTATTTCAACTTTTCCCATTCAGTATGATGTTGATTGTGAGTCTGTCATATATGGATTTTATTATTTTAAGATAGGTTCCTTCTATGTCTAGTTGGTGAGAGTTTTGTTTTTTTTTTTTCATAAAGGAGAGCTAAAATTTGTCAATCACTTCTTCTGCATCTATCGAGACGATCATATGGTTTTTGTTTATAATTCTGATGATGTGTAGATGGCCGAATAGGAACAGCTCCAGTCTCCAACTCCCAGTGTGAGCGACACAGAAGACCGGTGATTTCTGCATTTTCAACTGAGGTACTGGGTTCATCTCACTGGGGAGTGCCGGACGATAGGCGCTGGTCAGCTGCTGCAGCCTGACCAGCGAGAGCTGAAGCAGGGCGAGTCATCGCCTCACCTGGGAAGCGCAAGGGGGAAGGGAATCCCTTTTCCTAGCCAGGGGAACTGAGACACACAACACCTGGAAAATCGGGTAACTCCCACCCCAACATTGCGCTTTAAGCAAACAGGCACACCAGGAGATCATATCCCACACCTGGCCGGGAGGGTCCCACGCCCACGGAGCCTCCCTCATTGCTAGCACAGCAGTCTGTGATCTACCGGCAAGGCAGCAGCGAGGCTGGGGGAGGGGCGCCCGCCATTGCTGAGGCTTAAGTAGGTAAACAAAGCTGCTGGGAAGTTCCAACTGGGTGGAGCTCACAGCAGCTCAAGGAAACCTGCCTGTCTCTGTAGACTCCACCTCTGGGGACAGGGCACAGCTACACAACAACAACAACAACAACAACAACAAAAAAGCAGCAGAAACCTCTGCAGACGCAAACGACTCTGTCTGACAGCTTTGAAGAGAGCAGTGGATCTCCCAACACGGAGGTTGAGATCTGAGAAGGGACAGACTGCCTGCTCAAGCGGGTCCCTGACCCCTGAGTAGCCTAACTGGGAGACATCCCCCACTAGGGGCAGTCTGACACCCCACACCTCACAGGGTGGAGTACACCCCGGAGAGGAAGCTTCCAAAGCAAGAATCAGACAGGTACACTCGCTGTTCAGAAATATTCTATCTTCTGCAGCCTCTGCTGCTGATACCCAGGCAAACAGGGTCTGGAGTGGACCTCAAGCAATCTCCAACAGACCTACAGCTGAGGGTCCTGACTGTTAGAAGGAAAACTATCAAACAGGAAGGACACCTACACCAAAACCCCATCAGTACATCACCATCATCAAAGACCAGAGGCAGATAAAACCACAAAGATGGGGAAAAAGCAGGGCAGAAAAGCTGGAAATTCAAAAAATAAGAGCACATCTCCCCCAGCAAAGGAGCGCAGCTCATCGCCAGCAACGGATCAAAGCTGGACGGAGAATGACTTTGACGAGATGAGAGAAGAAGGCTTCAGTCCATCAAATTTCTCAGAGCTAAAGGAGGAATTACGTACCCAGCGCAAAGAAACTAAAAATCTTGAAAAAAAAGTGGAAGAATTGACGGCTAGAGTAATTAATGCAGAGAAGGTCATAAACAAAATGAAAGAGATGAAAACCATGACACGAGAAATACGTGACAAATGCACAAGCTTCAGTAACCGACTCGATCAACTGGAAGAAAGAGTATCAGCGATTGAGGATCAAATGAATGAAATGAAGCGAGAAGAGAAACCAAAAGAAAAAAGAAGAAAAAGAAATGAACAAAGCCTGCAAGAAGTATGGGATTATGTAAAAAGACCAAATCTACGTCTCATTGGGGTGCCTGAAAGTGAGGGGGAAAATGGAACCAAGTTGGAAAACACTCTTCAGGATATCATCCAGGAGAACTTCCCCAACCTAGTAGGGCAGGCCAACATTCAAATCCAGGAAATACAGAGAACGCCACAAAGATACTCCTCCAGAAGAGCAACTCCAAGACACATAATTGCCAGATTCACCAAAGTTGAAATGAAGGAAAAAATCTTAAGGGCAGCCAGAGAGAAAGGGCGGGTTACCCACAAAGGGAAGCCCATCAGACTCACAGCAGATCTCTCGGCAGAAACTCTCCAAGCCAGAAGAGAGTGGGGGCCAATATTCAACATTCTTAAAGAAAAGAATTTTAAACCCAGAATTTCATATCCAGCCAAACTAACTTTCATAAGTGAAGGAGAAATAAAATCCTTTACAGATAAGCAAATGCTTAGAGATTTTGTCACCACTAGGCCTGCCTTACAAGAGACCCTGAAGGAAGCACTAAACATGGAAAGGAACAACCGGTACCAGCCATTGCAAAAACATGCCAAAATGTAAAGACCATCGAGGCTAGGAAGAAACTGCATCAACTAACGAGCAAAATAACCAGTTAATATCATAATGGCAGGATCAAGTTCACACATAACAATCTTAACCTTAAATGTAAATGGACTAAATGCTCCAATGAAAAGACACAGACTGGCAAACTGGATAAAGAGTCAAGACCCATCAGTCTGCTGTATTCAGGAGACCCATCTCACATGCAGAGACATACATAGGCTCAAAATAAAGGGATGGAGGAAGATTTACCAAGCAAATGGAGAACAAAAAAAAGCAGGGGTTGCAATCCTAGTCTCTGATAAAACAGACTTTAAACCATCAAAGATCAAAAGAGACAAAGAAGGCCATTACATAATGGTAAAAGGATCAATTCAACAGGAAGAGCTAACTATCCTAAATATATATGCACCCAATACAGGAGCACCCAGATTCATAAAGCAAGTCCTTAGAGACTTACAAAGAGACTTAGACTCCCATACAATAATAATGGGAGACTTCAACACTCCACTGTCAACATTAGACAGATCAACAAGACAGAAAGTGAACAAGGATATCCAGGAATTGAACTCATCTCTGCAGCAAGCAGACCTAATAGACATCTATAGAACTCTCCACCCCAAATCAACAGAATATACATTCTTCTCAGCACCACATCGTACTTACTCCAAAATTGACCATATAATTGGAAGTAAAGCACTCCTCAGCAAATGTACAAGAACAGAAATTATAACAAACTGTCTCTCAGACCACAGTGCAATCAAACTAGAACTCAGGACTAAGAAACTCAATCAAAACCGCTCCACTACATGGAAACTGAACAACCTGCTCCTGAATGACTACTGGGTACATAACGAAATGAAGGCAGAAATAAAGATGTTCTTTGAAACCAATGAGAACAAAGATACAACATACCAGAATCTCTGGGACACATTTAAAGCAGTGTGTAGAGGGAAATTTATAGCACTAAATGCCCACAAGAGAAAGCAGGAAAGATCAAAAATTGACACTCTAACATCGCAATTAAAAGAACTAGAGAAGCAAGAGCAAACACATTCGAAAGCTAGCAGAAGGCAAGAAATAACTAAGATCAGAGCAGAACTGAAGGAGATAGAGACACAAAAAACCCTCCAAAAAATCAATGAATCCAGGAGTTGGTTTTTTGAAAAGATCAACAAAATTGACAGACCACTAGCAAGACTAATAAAGAAGAAAAGAGAGAAGAATCAAATCGACGCAATTAAAAATGATAAAGGGGATATCACCACCGACCCCACAGAAATACAAACTACCATCAGAGAATACTATAAACACCTCTACGCAAATAAACTGGAAAACCTAGAAGAAATGGATAATTTCCTGGACACTTACACTCTTCCAAGACTAAACCAGGAAGAAGTTGAATCCCTGAATAGACCAATAGTAGGCTCTCAAATGGAGGCAATAATTAATAGCCTACCAACCAAAAAAAGTCCAGGACCAGATGGATTCACAGCTGAATTCTACCAGAGGTATAAGGAGGAGTTGGTACCATTCCTTCTGAAACTATTCCAATCAATAGAAAAAGAGGGAATCCTCCCTAACTCATTTTATGAGGCCAACATCATCCTGATACCAAAGCCTGGCAGAGACACAACAAAAAAAGAGAATTTTAGACCAATATCCCTGATGAACATCGATGCAAAAATCCTCAATAAAATACTGGCAAACCAGATTCAACAACACATCAAAAAGCTTATCCACCATGATCAAGTGGGCTTCATCCCTGGGATGCAAGGCTGGTTCAACATTCGCAAATCAATAAACATAATCCAGCATATAAACAGAACCAAAGACAAGAACCACATGATTATCTCTATAGATGCAGAAAAGGCTTTTGACAAAATTCAACAGCCCTTCATGCTAAAAACGCTCAATAAATTCGGTATTGATGGAACGTACCTCAAAATAATAAGAGCTATTTATGACAAACCCACAGCCAATATCATACTGAATGGGCAAAAACTGGAAAAATTCCCTTTGAAAACTGCCACAAGACAGGGATGCCCTCTCTCACCACTCCTATTCAACATAGTGTTGGAAGTTCTGGCTAGGGCAAT
>NC_037670.1:34370539-34566186 GCF_003255815.1 Theropithecus gelada | reverse complement strand
AAATACCTAGGAATCCAACTTACAAGGGATGTAAAGGACCTCTTCAAGGAGAACTACAAACCACTGCTCAGTGAAATCAAAGAGGACACAAACAAATGGAAGAACATACCATGCTCATGGATAGGAAGAATCAATATCGTGAAAATGGCCATACTGCCCAAGGTAATTTATAGATTCAATGCCATCCCCATCAAGCTACCAATGAGTTTCTTCACAGAATTGGAAAAAACTGCTTTAAAGTTCATATGGAACCAAAAAAGAGCCCGCATCTCCAAGACAATCCTAAGTCAAAAGAACAAAGCTGGTGGCATCACGCTACCTGACTTCAAACTATACTACAAGGCTACAGTAACCAAAACAGCATGGTACTGGTACCAAAACAGAGATATAGACCAATGGAACAGAACAGAGTCCTCAGAAATAATACCACACATCTACAGCCATCTGATCTTTGACAAACCTGAGAGAAACAAGAAATGGGGAAAGGATTCCCTATTTAATAAATGGTGCTGGGAAAATTGGCTAGCCATAAGTAGAAAGCTGAAACTGGATCCTTTCCTTACTCCTTATACGAAAATTAATTCAAGATGGATTAGAGACTTAAATGTTAGACCTAATACCATAAAAATCCTAGAGGAAAACCTAGGTAGTACCATTCAGGACATAGGCATGGGCAAAGACTTCATGTCTAGAACACCAAAAGCAACGGCAGCAAAAGCTAAAATTCACAAATGGGATCTAATTAAACTAAAGAGCTTCTGCACAGCAAAAGAAACTACCATCAGAGTGAACAGGCAACCTACAGAATGGGAGAAAATTTTTGCAATCTACTCATCTGACAAAGGGCTAATATCCAGAACCTACAAAGAACTCAAACAAATTTACAAGAAAAAAACAAACAACCCCATCAAAAAGTGGGCAAAGGATATGAACAGACATTTCTCAAAAGAAGACATTCATACAGCCAACAGACATATGAAAAAATGCTCATCATCACTGGCCATCAGAGAAATGCAAATCAAAACCACAATGAGATACCATCTCACACCAGTTAGAATGGCGATCATTAAAAAGTCAGGAAACAACAGGTGCTGGAGAGGATGTGGAGAAATAGGAACACTTTTACACTGTTGGTGGGATTGTAAACTAGTTCAACCATTATGGAAAACAGTATGGCGATTCCTCAAGGATCTAGAACTAGATGTACCATATGACCCAGCCATCCCATTACTGGGTATATACCCAAAGGATTATAAATTATGCTGCTATAAAGACACATGCACACGTATGTTTATTGCAGCACTATTCACAATAGCAAAGACTTGGAATCAACCCAAATGTCCATCAGTGACAGATTGGATTAAGAAAATGTGGCACATATACACCATGGAATACTATGCAGCCATAAAAAAGGATGAGTTTGCGTCCTTTGTAGGGACATGGATGCAGCTGGAAACCATCATTCTTAGCAAACTATCACAAGAACAGAAAACCAAACACCGCATGTTCTCACTCATAGGTGGGAACTGAACAATGAGATCACTTGGACTCAGGAAGGGGAACATCACACACCGGGGCCTATCATGGGGAGGGGGGAGGGGGGAGGGATTGCAGTGAGAGTTATACCTGATGCAAATGACGAGTTGATGGGTGCAGCACACCAACATGGCACAAGTATACATATGTAACAAACCTGCACGTTATGCACATGTACCCTACAACTTAAAGTATAATAATAATAAATAAATTTAAAAAAAAATAATAATAATAATTCTGATGATGTGATGTATCACATTTTTTAACTTGCATATACTAAACCACCTCTGCATCCCTTGGACAAAACTCACTAGATGATTTTGAATTATCTTTTTGATGTGCTGCTGGATTCAGTTAGCTAATATTTTCCTGAGGTTGTTTGCCTCTATGTTCATCACATAAATCGGTCTGTAGTTTTATTTTTTGTGTCATTCCTGGTTTTGGTATCAGAGTGATACTAGCTTCATAAAATGGTTTAGGGATGATGTCTTCTTTTTCAATCTTTTGAAATAGTTTCAGTAGGATTGCTAATAATTCTTTAAATGTCTGGTAGAATTCACTTGTGAATTTATGTGGTCCCAGGCTCTTATTAATTGGCAATTTTTAAATTACTGACTCAGGTTTGCTGCCTCTTATTGATCTGTTCAAAGTTTCTATTTATTCCTGATTTAATCTGAGAGGGTTGTATATTTCCAGGAATTCATCCATTTCCTCTAGGTTTTCTAGTTTGTATGCAAAAAGGTGTTCCATAGTGGTCTCAAATGATCTTTTGTATTTCCGTGGTGTTGATTGTAATGTCTCCAGTTTCATTTCCAGTTGAGTTTATTTGGATCTTCTTTGTTCTTTTCATTGTTAATTTAGCTAATTGTCTATCACATTTGTTTATTTTTTCAAAAAACCATTTTTTCTTTCATGGCTCTTTTGGTTTTGTTTTTTGGTTTTTTTTTTTTTTTTTTTTTTATTGTTGTTGTTTGAATTTCACTTAGTTCTGCTGTGATCCTTGTTATTTCTTTTTTTCTTCTAGCTTTTGTTTTGTTCGTTTTTCCAGTTCCTTGAGGATGACATTAGGTTGTCAATATGTGTTCTTTCAGACTTTCTGATGTAGGCATTTAGCACTATAAACCTCCCTCTTGGCAGTGCTTTTGCTGTATCCCAAAGGTTCTGATGCCTGTGGTGGTGGACAAGGTGGGAAAGACTTCCTCTTCTTAAGACCCTTCATATGCACCAGGGCTTTCTAACTGTTGGGGTAGAGCTGAAGACTTTCCCTGCTCAACTCAGCACTTTAACTGTGCCACTGCTGAAAGCAGCTTTCCACCAGCAGATAGACCTAGTGCTCAAGGCCTGCCACCCAGATTCTTTTGTCCCACATGGTGTTCCCTTCATGTGGTGCACTTCTGCCTCCTCTAGACTACCGTGAGTGTTGTTGCTCCTCTGGGTCTAGCTACCCAGCAAAGCTACAACACTCCAGGCTGGTGCTGGGGAATGTTTGCAAGGGGTCCGGTGATGTGACCTGTCTGAGGCAATATCTTTCGTGTATGTGGGATTTCTGGTGTTTTGAAATAGTTCTACAATGAACACTTGCTAGTTTTGTCATCAGAAATAAATTCTTTCAGTGTAGTGCAAGTAAGTTCTATGTTTTCAGGCATTTCCTCAGCCTCTGTCCACAGGCTAATCTAAAAATGTGAAGGATGTTTGTATTGGCAGATTGAGATGTGAATTGTGCATACAAAGGTAGGAAAAGGTGGAAATAATGTTAATCCAAATGCCTTTGTGGAAAAGAAATAAGTTGTGGCATGAGACATGCCTTCAAAGTTAATTAGGTAATTATTAGCCTAAAGAAGCAAAAGGTCAAAGCTGCATAGTTTTAGCGATAAATCGTAAAAGATTCATTAACAGAAAATGAACACAGGAAGTTCCAGAACTAACCATGAGTCCCTGGTTCTTGTAACTAAAAAGGTCACCTTCTGATCATTTTAACTAATATTCCTCCATCCAAAATTATGAGGAAGAAAATTGTGCTCTGCTCCAAAACACAGGTAAAAAACATAATGTCAGAGTGAAGAGGTTAAAAATTAACATTTTTCTAGTTGCATTTAGTGAAAATGTTTAATTTTCAAAATCAGTGAAACAAAGGTAGAATGCATAGGAATTTGAGACCAATTGGAAAGGAGAGTTCTGTCAAAGCCAACGCTGAATCCTCTGGTTGACTGAAGAATGGTAGTGCCAATAACAAAAATTCATAATAGCATTTGAGAGACAGAGAGAGAGAAGTGCCACAAGGCAGAGACGGTTTCAAGAGAGGAAACGCTGACTTCAGTTTGGTTTGTGTTAAGAATGTCTGTCCATATGGAAATACACAAAAGGTGGCCAGGTTTGGTGGCTCACCCCTGTAATCCCAGTGAGGCAGGAGAATAGGGTTTGGAGACGAGGAATGTAAGGACTTTCTAGAACTAAATCACATGAAGACATTATAGCTATGACAGGAAATATCTTCTCCATTTACATAGGGAATAGGCTGAATACATACATGACTTTGTAACTTTACTTCATCCTCTTCACTTACATAGGGCATACACCAAGTAACCAATGGAAACCTCTAGACAGTATTTAAACCCCCCAAAAAATCTGTAACAGGACCCTTGAGCCCCTATGCTCAGGCCCACTCCCGCACCGTGGAGTGTACTTTCATTTTCAATAAATTTCTGCTTTTGTTGCTTAATTCTTTCCTTGCTTTGTTTGTGCATTTTGTCCAATTCTCTGTTCAAGACACCAAGAACCTGGACACCCTCCACTGGTTAACACCGCACTTTGGGAGACCGAGGCAGGCAGATCACTTGAAGCCAGAAGTTTAAGACCAGTCTGGTCAACATAGCAAAACTACCAAAAATACAAAAAATTAGCCAGGTGTGATGGCATACACCTGTAGTCCCAGCTACTTGAGAGGCTGAGGCAGAAGAATCGCTTGAATCAGGGAGGCAGAAGTTGCAGTGAGTCGAGATCGCACCACTGTACTCCAGGCTGGGTGAAAGAGCTAGACTCTGTCTCAAAAAAGAAAGAAACATATAAAAGGTAGCTGAAAATTAGAACTTACAGGAGCTATTCAAGCAGGTGAAAACAAGTTGGATATCATGCACAGCAACCTGATCACTGAAGCAACGCCCTAAACTGCAGATTCATGAAAACTAATAGATCACAGATAGGGAGGGAGTAGCAGCAGAATTCAGAGAGCTTGTTGAGACAGAAGCAGGGGAAAAGAATTTTAGGGAATAGAATTTGAAAGAGGAAAAAAGTAAACACAAAATGAGAAAAAATATTTTGGAAAAACAATACGTACCCACGTAAGAGATATAGGACAAGTTTGTAGAAGAGCCGATCAAGATAGCTTTATTAGTCCCTGGAAAACCTCTGAAACCACAAAAAAAAAGGAACAGAGAAATATATTTTTTAAATTGTGACATTATCCAAGACTGGATCTTGAGTGAAGAGCAGTAAAATATTAATGAGGTTACTTATGTTTTAGAAAATACATAGACTTTGGAAGCAAATATACCTGTGTTTGAATATTGACCTGGAAGACTTTGAATCTTGAAACTCTTTGAGCTTCATAGTTCTTTCTGTATAAATTAGAGAGGACTATACTTAGTTCACACAATTATTTTGAAAAGTTCAATGAATACAAACACATAAAATTCAAAGCATGCCGCAGGACACATAGTTGTCATTCAATAAATATTACCTCCTTTCAAGGATATAGGTACTATTAACCATACATTACAGATAAAGAAACTATAACATACAGTGCTTGTTCCCTTCAACTGATACTTACTGAGCCTCTACTATGTGACAAGGTATGGTTGAATTGCAAGGCAAATGGTCCTGCACAATCTTCTGGCAAAGAAAGGCAAATAATAAACAAAAAAGTAAATACAGATGTCATATAAAGATGAGTGCAATTCAGAAAAAAAACTGCATGGTTTTATAAAGGTATCCGGGTGGCTAGCTTAGGTTAGGCTGTCAAAATGCTTCACCAGAGAGGTAGGAAGAAGGAATCAGGCAGCCTGTGAAGATTAAGTTGAGGGCTATTCCAGGAAAGGTCAACAGCCAGAGTAAAGGACTTAGGAAGAGTATGACGCAACTGGCACATCCAAGGAACCCAGGGAATGTTTAGTCCAGCTAAGGGTTTTCAGTGGATGAGGGGAAGAGAGGAACCAGGGAAGTCAGAGTGGCCAGATCACATAGGGCTTGGTAAGCCAGAGTAGCATGGGTGTTAGTCCACATGAAATTGGGCAGCATTGGAGTACTGTAAACGGGCCACTAAAATAATCTGATTTGTGTTTTTCAAAGATCCCTCTGACTACTGGGTGAATAATAGACAGCTAGGGGATAAAAGCCAAAAGAGGAGACACATCAGGAGGTTATTGTGTTCACGTTTAGAGGAGAAACAAGGACTACTTAAGCAAAAGAAGTAGAGCTACAGAGGAGCAGGGGAAGATACATCTTTGGGGTATGCTTAACAGAACCTGCCACCAGGTTAGATGTGTGGGAAAGGTAAGTATCAAGGGTAACCCTTGGATTATTGTTGGGTACAAGTGACTGCCTGGGTGCCAATTAACAAGATCAAAAAGCAGAAAGTCGGGGGGCAAAGAGAGGACAAATGGGTGGAGAGAAGATGCTAGATACTCAATTGGATGAATATATCTTGAAAAGTTTTGAGGAGATTCAGAAACAGCAATTTAGAACAAATTTTAAACCACAGAATGGAATGAGAACTCTGAGGGAGAGTGTACAAAACTGGGAGAGAAGAAAACCCAGCATTCCCTCTGGGGCATGTCAACCTTTCGAGATCACACAAAAAAGGAATAGGAAACTGTGAAAGAGGAAAAGAATAGACAAGTAAAGCAGAAGGAAACTCAGAAAAGTGTAGAATCAGGCAAGCCAGGAGAGGAAGACGTTTCAACAAAGGGACCATTCTGTTCAGTGCTGAGATAATAAAGTATCTATAATAATTTTAAAGGTGAGTCCATTGAATTTGAAAGCATAGAAGTTATGAGTGACCTTCATAAGAAAAATCTTTGTGAAAGGATGAGAACTGGAGGCCAAATAAGATTTTGTATCATTTTCCTATACAGCAACATAGCCTAGGCATGCTCTATATATTAAATGTTAGCCAAGGAATGACTTAAAATACTGTATTTATTTTCTTTATACAATTATGTTTAAATGTTTTTCATGCATAATTTTGTTTAATCAAAAATGTTTATATTCTACTTTAAATCTTTTTCTTTTCCTTATGTTTTCTACCTTTCATTCAACATCAGCTCTCCTCCACCACAAGGTAGCCCACATTGCAACGCAGTAGTGATCTTCAATATCTTTTCTGTGCCTAGTCTCATTTATGTACATAGATGCATACCTGTATACAGATATATAAGGCTTAGATTTTTGTCCATATATTGTTTTACCTAAATGGAATCATACATAAATACTTTCTGAGTCTTGCTTTCCACTCACCTATATCTCACAGAAACCCTGAGTCAATTGGCATAGCTTAAATCCACTCTTTTTTAACGGTTGGGTTATATTCTAGATGTGAGTTTGCTATAATTAAACATTCCTCTATAGACTAGCATTTACTTTGTTTTCAATCAAACATATGATGATTAGTGGTGCCAAAATACATCAAAACTTTATGAGTATTATAATTCTCTTTATTTGAATGTTTATGTCTTTACCACATTTCTATTTTAATTTAAAAAATACCTGTGAACATTTACACATAAATCTTTCACATATCTCTAATTCTTTTCTTAGGATAGATGCTTAGATATAAAGGCAAATGGCTTGGGCATAAAAAGTATTTGAAGAAATCTTGACAAATGATGCTAAATATCTTTCTAGGAAAGTAGAAATTTGTATTCTTACAGAAGATAAGAGTGTTAAGATCCCTGTTCCATGCCGTCAGAACTCATCTGAGCATTATCTGAAGCAACTATGCCATCACTGAGGGAAGATGCTTCATAACTCTAACAGAGGTCTGACTTAAGTGCCAAGGCTGATCTAAACAAAGCAGTCAGGAACACACTGGCTAGGATTCTCCTGACCTCTTCTTTTTTGCCATAGTTACCTTTATCAATAAATGACCAAAGATGTAACCGAGGCATTGTTGTCATAGTTAACTGGATGGCAACAAACTGTTGTTGAATAAATTAGTGTCCCAATTAAGAGTCTTTCCTATTTTTCAGCACCTTTCCAATCTGTAACAGGCATTTCCTTTCAAAACACTGACAGAGTAAAATAATGTGAACTTCATTAGAAATGAGAATCCTTGGCGTCAGTTTAAAATCTTGACACCCAGGAGAACGAAAATTGTAATTTCTATTAATTATCCCATGAGGTTTTGCTAAAAAAGCATCTGTTTTCTAGCCCTGCACCTTGTATCCTAACCAAAATATAGTTGTCTATGATTAAAGCCTGGTTGTCTGCCTTCCTGAATCTTGGGCATCAGAAGTCAGTTTTCTGCTGCTAATCTCCTTTTGGGACAGCTCTCTAGAAGAACTCTAGAAAAGTTTGTATTGCAGAGTCTTGCATGGAGTTAACTGGCAGACATTAAGAACACAAGAGAAACTCTGTTGAGTCAGGCACTTTTGGCTTTCAGAAAATTTTTCAATCTTTCCCCTGAAAATTAGGAGCTCTGGAAGGTTTTCTTTCCTATGGAAAATAGTAAAATGCTTAAAAGAAACAGAACACATTTAACACAATTCCTTATTTGAATCAGATTTATTTAATAATCACAATCTAATTTTAGATAGTTTCTGTTTTCCAGAAAATGCAAGTTAGAGATCATTAGAGCAATTAGTACAAGATAAACTTTAGAATATTGCATTTGGCCAGACCAGATGTAAAATCATTAGGGAATAAACATAACCCTGTTTCATAGAAGCCCAATATTCAGCCATTAGATGAGTTTTAGATCTGATGACATAATGACAGGCCTCATTTAAAAAGACTAATAACTTAGTGAAAACCATGTGTATTTCTACAACACTATTTGCATTTTACTAATTTAATCTCACCCATTAACTGAGGGTGCTGACATTTTAGCCAGTGTGAGCATGAGAAACAGATGACTCATGTATGATCTAAATGCACCACATCAAGATCACTAGTTGAGTTGTATTCAGAAGGGCTGAAATAATGTGTTATTGTCCAAAACACCATAGTCATATAAAAACAGGCAGTATAGCAGATACTTGAAAAAATATTTTTTGGATGAATAAGGGAAAATGTTAATATTTTACAGGCTATAAGTTACTTTCATTCCCATTTCTTCAGCATCTGTTGTTACTAGGCAATGAACTAGTTTTTGAGATGCTAAGATAGATAAGATAGAGTATCTCTTTTTAGAAGCTAGCTTAATTCTAAATCCTGTAATCCAGGAATCATGAGTATTATTAAGCCATTTGTACAAGAGCTGAAAAGCAGTTAAATATGATCAAATGAACTGTCCAAGTCATGGAGTGCTAAGTGGGAACATTAGGTCCAATATTCAGGCTTTGAAACTCAGTCCAGTGTGCTTTATACTATCATTCTCTAACCATCTTCCAAATTACTGTTTCTTTTTATGACAATATCATCAATGATCATATTTAAAATAAGACATTGAAAGATTCAAATGCATTCAATGCCTCAGTTATTTGCATTTTGGTATAATGACAGACTGTGATGAATAATTATTTTAACAGTACAGACACATTTACTTTGCATCTCCCATTGCTTTTGGCACAGCTGTTAGTTGCTCAATAAACATAGAGTAAACAAAATTATATAGACAGTTTATTGTAAGTGTGTTGTAAACGTGCCAGATGGCATATTTAAAAGAGCAAACTATCCCCATGATCCAATTAGCACATAAACAATTAAGATTGACTTCCACCATAAAACTCAAATGTGTCCTTTTGTAATGCTGAGTACCATTCAAAACAAGTAGGTTATTATCATGTTCAAAATATATATAAAAATAATTGCATGACATTTTCAGTTTTGCTGTATGAATAAATTCTGGAGATCTAATGTACAGCATGGTTACTATACCTGTATTACATATTTGAAATTTGCTAAGAGATTAGATCTTAAATGTTCTCACCAAAAAAAGTAACTATATAAGGTGATAGATATGTTAATAAGCTTGATTGTGACAATCATTTCACAATGCATATATACAAAATATTTCACCTTAAATATATACAATTTTTATTTGTTAATTATCCCACAATAAAGCTGGGAGAAATTCTAACACAAACAAAAAAAAATAACTGTACATTGAGAGTTTAGATCATTCTGGTAAATCATCACAGGTTTACAAACTCAGAGCAAAAGGGAAATTCAACACTAACAAAAAAGAAAGGTGAATTCCACAGGCAGGAATTCTTACTTAAAATGTAAAATATAACGAATACTTTGTTTTTCAAGAGGATCAACTCCCCGTTGCACTGAAGCTGGGATCCCATGCCACACAAAGAGGCATAGAAGGGACCAGCATAAACCATGGAAGGTAGAAAATAATCCAATATCATTTTCCATTAAGTAAATTACATCATTGTCTATCTTGTAGATAGTCACAAATAACAAGATGTAAAATGAAGAAAAAAAATTTAACGTTTTTATTTTGAGGGCATTCTCAGAGAATAAGACGCTATTTCCTGAAATTAAATGATTTTCTAACCTGGCACTAACCATTCCGAGGCCAAGTGTTATTACTTCCTAGCATTTCTGATGGAAGTTTTACCAACTTAATTCAATGTTTCTATGGACAGTGTTTAGTTAACATGAGTTATCCTTTTATTGATGACTTGACAATGTTGTTATGAAAATCAGCTTATAGTTTTTCTTTATATTCAATCAGCCCTTCTCCTCTTTTGTATTCAGCTCTTTCTTCTGGTTTTTCTTTCTGGAAATTATTTCTTTGGAAACCCTTTTCTATTTTTACTTTTCTGTTTCTTATCTGCTACTGATCAAAAAAATAAAACTAAGACTTTTATAATTGTGAGTTAGGTAAAAGTAGATATACATTAAAAGCATGTTTCAATAACTCTTTTATAAAATTAAACAAATGGTTTAATCACATGAGAAATTGTGCCGTTTTTTGAGATGTGGAAGACTGAAGAGAAGCAAATTTGGAGAGGAAAACAATTAATTATTATTTGTTACTGGATACTTTTGTCCATTCAATATCCAAGTGGATAAACTGACTAGTATGTTGAGCAAATCAATCTTGGATTTCACATTTGAGATGTATGCTGGAGATGTAGTTGGGGGAGCTACCAGAATATTGATGGTCTATAAAGCAATGGGACCAGGTGAGATTATTAGGGAGTGATGGCAGATATGGAGGAAAAAAAGTAGATCACTGAGGCTTGGACCACTCCAACATTGAGCAATCAGGAAGAGGAATGGAATTCACAAATGAGACTGAAAGAAGAACCCTTGAGATAGAAGAACAACCAAGAGGATGGGCTTTAAAAGCTAAGTGAAGGAAATGTTTCAAAAGAAGTGTTTGATCAACTGTGGAGTAAGATCAAGATTGAAAATTGACTATTGGATTTGACAACATGGAGGTTATCAGGTCTTACTCAGGACAATTTGGGTAGAAGTTTGGAGAAAAAAAACAAAGAACCAAACTAATGTAGGTTTCAGAGAAAGGGAGAAAAAGAAACAGAGTTGGTGAGAACATATAACCCCTGTCAAGACTTTTTTTCAAAAAAAAATAAAAAGCTGAGAAATGTGCCCAATAACTGGACAGGAAAGTAGGACCAAGAAAGGACTTTTTTTTTAAAACATGGAAGATTCCAGAATGTTTGTATATTGAAGAAAATGCTCAGAAGGGAGGAAATATTGATGATACAGGAAAAAGAAAATATTATTTTATATGAGGAGTGAAGAAATGAAGATGTTGAGGATGACCTGTAAGTTTTTGGCTTGTGTACCTGAATGAATAGTGAAAATCTTTACCAAACTAGAAAATAGTGGAAAATTACAAGTTTACAAGAAAGTTCATGTTGTAACACAGGTTAAGTTGCAGGAGTTTGAGTTATCTAAAAGATACAAGTAGACAGTATGGATCCTAGAAGAGAAATTAGATCTAAAGAAACTTTAAGACAACTGGACATGGTAATAACTTAAGCCAAGGGTGAAGGCAAGATCTCCAAGGTCCTCTTAATTTTTTGTGGTTAAAGGATCTCCTATATCCATGAACTTATCACCCTAATTTGGGAAATAAAGAAACCATATTTTAAGGGCCTGTTTTATATGTTTTGTACAGGATATTACCATGTGTGATGAATGTTTTAAATACTGTGAGGTTGTAAAGTTAATGTTATTTTATAGATGAAGAAACAGAAATTTAGAGAAACCATATGACGTTCAAAATGGTAGAGATGGAATTGAATCTAGGCTTATCACAACCCAATGCCTGTTCTGTCTTTCAGCTACATGAGTTGGGATTTTTTATGATCCCCTCTGACCATTATAGTTACTTCTTAATAGGTTTTCTGATTTTCTAGCACCTTATCCTCCATTCCTAAGCTTTTCTGTGGATAAGAATCACTTCCAGAACGTTGCCCTCCCCAGATAAACCAATAGTACACACAGTCTGCACATTCAATAAGCATCCACAAGTGATTCTGATGTGCTAATTTAACAAATAAGATGACCCATTAAGCCATATAAAGGCCTTCCTTCCCCTAGGGAATTGAGGAGGCAAATTGAATATTGAAAAGGAGCTTTAAAAATGTCATCTGCTTCACCGTAAGATTTCACACAGCACTCAACTGTATAGACACAAATGTATTAAGAAAAAATGCTTGTTTGCTGTAAACTAAAATGAAAGTCATAACAAAATTTCCTAGTACATTTTCTCCCAAGCTTTATAATTGCAAGTAAACAACTAACTCAAGTAAAATTATTAGAGATAGTATCTTCCAAATCTTTCTTATCACAATCCCATTCAAGACCAAGAGGTATAAACTGAATCAGAAAAAGATGTAGGTATACAATAAATTATTGTTAACCATACTCACCCTATTCTGCTACCAAATACTAGATGTTATTCATTCTATTAATACACATCTGTAGTTTTGTACCCATTAACCATCTTCACTTTATCACCCTCTACCCATTACCATTCCTGGCCTTTGGTAACCGTTATTCTGTTCTCTGTCTCCATAAGTTCAATTTCTTTTTCAGCTTCAAGAAATGATAAATGCTTAAGGTGATGGACACCCCTGTTACCCATTCTGATTGTTACACATTGTATGTCTGTATCAAAACATCACTTGTACTCCATAAATATATACAACTATTACCTACCCATAGCAATTAAAAATATATTTTAAAATTACAGGAAGAAAAACAGTATGGCAGTAGAACTATAACAGCCAGATGTATCAATGACAAAGAATAAAACATCTGAAAACAAACAAAATAGTAATGTGGGCATAGTGAAGACAAAACCAATAACTGAAAGTAAGTAGTTACAATCAAAATAGAAATACACAGCTGGCAAATTAGTTTTGCAGAAGAGTTTAAGTTTTCCTATTTCCTTGGCAACTGAAGAAGGCTGTGATGTTAACTGCTTAGACATCTGCATCCTTAGAACCATCTCCTCCTTTAGAAACTAGAATAAATACCAAAATAATACGATGGGCCAGAATATACTACTCCTTAACAAAACCAAGTGAAAGTAATGAAATAAAGCTTTTAATATGTGAATTATCTTGGGTTTAATGCTTGAGAGGGATTAATTATTTTTTGTTTTCCTTGTTTTCTTTAGAGAAAAGTGAAAGTCCATGTAATGGCAGGAATTTCCTGAGGTTGCTACATTCCAGGTGTTTTGGGCCCTTGAGCTAGTCATTACAAACTATCCCTATACTCTTAGGAGATTTTTATTATTATTCTTTTTAGGTTGAAGTTGGCACTTGATTATGGACACAGTTGGCTCAGAGCCTGTAGAACACTGGCATGAATACCAAGGAATAGCCAAAGGCAAGCCAGATTTCAATCACAGAACTCCTATTTCCCACATTAGAATACATTTAAACTGACAAAGGACAAAAGTCAATGATATAAAGTCAAAACTAAAAATCCAAAGGATTTTGTACACAATTCAACATTAATTGTAGAAATTTCAATTTTTTTTCTAGGTTTGTTTGTGAGTCTCTTAAAACAGATGGTTATATCTTAGTAGTCACAGTACTCAGTCTGCCATCTGGCCAGTGGGTACCTGATCTAATTTAAAAGTTCAGGGATTTTTTTTCCCCCAAATATCAAGATTTGTTGTGATAATGTCAGAATTATTCATACTTTGTTAGGTACATAGGTACAGGTACAGGAAGCCACATACAAGAATCACCCAATTATTTAGTGAATTTCATTTTTTTGTTGTTGTATGTGATATAAGACAAAACTTATGTGAAAGAAAAGATAAATAGAATAAATGATCTGTAAGGGCATAATGCTATAGCTGTTTTTTAAAGAGCAGCTCAATCTCCTCTCCTCTCTTCTCCTTCTCTCCCTTTTCTCACCTTGTCTCCCTTCTCCCTTGCTTCTCCTCTCCTTTTCTTTCCTCTCAGAAATGGAGAAATGGAGTTGAGTGGTTATGGGTAATTGCAAGTCGTTCAGTGAAATATACGCCCTTGGAAGCTCACAGTTAACAAAAGGAAGTTAATAATGCTTGCAAAGTGTCTTGGGGTGAAAAAGTATTTTCCCACTCACAGATATAAAAAGTAAACAACTAGTATATGTTCATCTGTGAAATCTTTGGCATTTAAAAGAAATCCTCATTCTCTGGGTGGGCAGCTTGGAGATGAAAAATTTTGGCAAATTAGACACTCAGATTTCTACTCATACAGTATCTCAACCTGGCTTCCTCTTTTGCTTACTCCTAAATAAATTCCATACAGAAGGCTGTTTTTAAAAAATCGTAATAAATAATTCAGGAATTATATGTGCCAAATAATTGATTGAAATAATTGAGGTCAACAGGCATGAGGTTTGCACTCATTCCCTAAGGCTGCTGTAACAAATTACTATAAACTTGGTGGTTTAAAATGACAGGAATGTATTCACTTGCAGCTCTGGAGGCCAGAAGTCAAAATCAAGGCATCAGCAGGGCTGCATTCCCTCTGGAGGATCTAGGGAAGGATTCTCCCTTGTCTTCCCCAGCTTCTTGATTCCTTGGCTTGTGGCCACAACCTCTTTGCTCCATCTTCAAACTGCCTTTCTTATGTGCCTCTCTACTCGTCAATGGGCTACTTGGGAGGCCACTTGTTATTGGGTTTAGGACAACTGAGATAGGTTAAGAGGTTCTCCTCATCTCAAGATCCTTAACTTAATTGCATCTGCAAAGACTCCTTTTCCAAAAAAGGCAACATTTACAGGTTCCAAGCACTGAAACGTGAACAAAGCTTTTCGGAGTCCATCATTAAACCCACTACAGAGTTTGCATTTCAATTCAAAAAATCATTTCTTTTTTTTATTTTTTTCTTTTGTGACACACAGTTTCCTTCTGTTGCCCAGGCTGCAGTGCAATGGGGCGATCTCAGCTCACTGAAACCTCCTCCTTCCCAGTTCAAGTGATTCTTGTGCCTCAGCCTCCTGAGTAACTGGGATTACAGGTGCATATCACCATGCCTGGCTGATTTTTATTGTATTATTAGTAGAGATGGGTTTCACCATGTTGGCCAAGTCAGTCTTGAACTCCAAACCTCAAGTGATCCACCTGCATCAGCCTCTCAAAGTGCTGGGACTACAGGCATGAGCCACCATGCCTGGCCTCAAAAGATGATTTCATAATAAAGGGTCTAGGCTTGGATATAAATAAATTATCAGCAATTATGTAATATATTATTCAAATGAGATCATAAAGCTACTAATCCAATTATTATTTATTATTAAAACTATGCTGGAATTATACTACAACATTGCTGGAAGTACAAGTGACGTGGTATAATACATGTTCTTAAAAGAAAATGTACGAAGTGTTACTGAAATAACAAACATTTTCCTCTAAAGAATTGCTAGGCATGAATCCTGTAAACTCCAGCTAAATGAAACTTCATAATAATAGTAGTAAATTGAGTGTGCCATGCACCATACTACATGTTTCACACATTGTCTGGTTTAATCCTCATGACGACTTACAAGATAGCATAACAGACTTCTCTGAATGCTGATTCTTCCTTGCCATAACATCTCTTCCTTTCAAAAAAATGAAAGCCATTTCTTATTTTCTGGTGTCTAGTATCTTACAAAATGCTGGGACTTCATTAAGTCAGTGATAATAATCCCAACCCCTTTGCTGGTGAGTGGATCAGGAATAGACATGGAACACAACTGCGGCCAATGCTACTGAGGGGGTTTTTAGAATAAAGTTTCTTCACATATTGTATTAGTTTGTTAGAACTGCCATTACAAACTACGACAGAATGGGTGGCTTAAATGGGAGACATTTATTTTCTCATAGTTCTGGAGGCTAGAAGTCCAAGATCAATGTTGATTTCTTCTAAGGTCTTTCTCCTTAGTCTTTTCTCTTTGTCTATCTGTCCTCTTCTTTGAAGGACACTGGTCATATTGAATGAGAACCTACCCCAGTGACCTTATTTAACTGTAATTACCTGTTTAAAGGCAGTATCTCCAAATTAGGTCACATTCTGAGGTACACGGGGTTAGAACTGATGAATTTGGAGGGGATATGATTCAGCCTGTAACATGTTTAAAAACACACAGAAAAAAAATCTTAATCGTTTAAACACTGTCACTGCTGGGTGTGATATCTAACAGGCAATGAATGTCCCTGTAGATGACAGAACAGTGGACAGAATCTAGAACCTTTCTGACATCATGAGACTGGGGCATCCTTGACTTAGGACTTCCTATTATGCATGATAGTTACTGTTCTTATCTTTAAGCAGTTGAGGTGTTTTTTTTCTCTCTTCTGCTACAGTATCTAACTTGTATAAGTAAATACTTTTATTTTCATTGCCATTTCACAAATGCAGAAACCTTGTCAGGAAAGCTGGAATTCTGATCCTGGAATCTAACTCCTGCTTGAATGACCATAAATAATAGGTCTGTGGCATCATAATGTTCTCTCCAATACTTAGCCTTTCATTTCAGTTTTATAAAAGCCTCCTACAGAAAAATGTAAAAGCACAGACCTTAGAATATTACTAGCTGGATATTCCAGAAATCTAGAAGCAAGAAACTGTCCAAAGAAGTAAAAGTATGCCATGAAAGTATTCTGATGAACAAGAAAGTGTCTCCACTAAGATAAGGTTAAAAAATAGTAAGAATGGCTACAATATAAATACACAAAAGTCAATGGATAACGAAAAAGTGGTATGTATACACTACGGAGTACTCTACAGACATCAAAAAGAATGAAATCATGTCTTTTGTGGGATCATGGATGGAGCTGGAGGCCATTATCCTTGGCAAACTAACGCAGAAACAGAAAACCAAATACCTCCTAATATGGTTTGGCTTCATGTCCTCACCCAAATCTCATCTTGTACCTCCCATAATTCCCACATGTTGTAGAAGGGACCCAGTGGGAGATGACTGAGTCATGGGAGTGGATATTTCCCATGCTTTTCTCATGATAATGGGTCTCACAAGATCTGACGGTTTTAAAATTGGAAGTCTCTCTGCACAAGCTCTCTTTTTGCCTGCTGCCATCCACATAAGACATGACTTGCTCTCCTTGCCTTCTGCCATGATTGTGAGGTGTCCCTAGCCATGTGGAATTGTAAGTCCACTTAAACCTCTTTCTTTTGTAAATTTCGAGTATTCGCTTGTAACTCTCGAGTATGTCTTTATCAGCAGTGTGAAAACAGACTAATACACTGCATGTTCTCACTTAGAAGTAGAAGCCAAATGATGAGAACTCACGGACACAAAGACAGGCACAATGGATACTCAGCCCTACTTGAGGGTGGAGGATGGGAGGAAGCAGAGGAGCAGAAAAAATTTAGTATCTGGGTGATAAAATGATCTGTACAACAAACCCCCATGACACGAGTTTACCTATGTAATGAACCTGCACATGACCCCAAAACCTAAAATAAAAGTTAAAAGTCATTAAACTAGTTAAATGAGATTATTGTTAACAACCGAATATACAAATTGTGCTGTCTCTACTAATCTCTGTAGATAGTTTGAGCCCAGTCCTTAATTCTCTTTGGCAAGAATCGTAAATTTACCTTTAGCTACGGATTTCATTGTTCAATTGGTTTTAATTACAGGGTTTTCCATTACTCATCATTTTCCTTATTTCAAATTAAGCCTCTCTTTTACTTCTTCCCTTAAGAGGAAATGAGCACTTGTCTTTTCTCAAACCTTCCTTTACATGTTTGTATCACATGCCTTTTGTTGCCTTTCTGGAATAAACCCACTGCTCTTTCATGTCCACAGATGCCTCATCATCCCAGCATAAATTATTCCAATATTTCATGTATTTTAAAAAATAGCCTGCCTATCTTTCTTCTTCTGAGATGGAATAATATAAAGAAAATAGTCTATTTCTTGTGTTTCAAAGAACACATTCCTACTTATTTGGACCACTTTCTAGTGTTTTTATTGTGTGTGGGAAAATCCTTCAGGTTAATTCCTCAGTTTTACTCAGAACTAGAATGCCTGGCAGTGTGTTATCACCAGTTCCCAACCAGCATCAGGAAGGACAGCACCTAACCCAGCTGTAACTGATAAATAACTCCTGGCTTAGCAGAAACTCTGAGCTTGTGCATGATGGTTAAGCAATGTGATAAAGGAACCAGCTCTAGTGGAGAAACTCTGGGCTCCAGATGACTCACTGAGATCAGAGTCCCTCTGCCTTACTTTCTAGTGATATATGTTTTGCTCTATTTTATAATTTACTTTCGTCCTACTTGGCTTTAGAGGTACATTTTTCTTCAGTGACTTTTACTTTGCAGCTGATTATGGCATAAGTACTGCTGTCTATGGCTTTTTTGGCCCCAATTAATGGCCTCCCTTTGCCATGTGACTTTGCAGCTCTTTCCAAGACATGAAGCCTGTCCTCCAAGTCTTTAATATAGAGCTGGCTTTGTACCTTTGTACCAATAGCATCTGGTGAAGGTGGCAGCTAACCACTTCTGAGGGTAGGCCTTAAAAGCCCTTGCACATTTTCACTGTCTCAGAATGCCACCTTTGCTAGGAAAACAAGCCCTAGATGGCTTTCTGGAAGATGAGAGACCACATGGAACAGAGACCAACGATCTCTGCTGAAGACAACTTCAACCAGATCCCAGCTGACCCACCGACTAACAAGTCCAAGAGTGAGCTTAACCAAGATCAGCTGAGGTTGGCCCAGATCAGCAGAACCACCAACCCAGTCCTAAGTTCACGGACAAACATAAATTTTCATTGTCACATACCAATGCAAAGGAAATGGCTGCGTTTTACTCAGTAGTAGGCTGAGGTGGCTGCCCGGTGCAGCATGATTCAGTGGGTTTGGAAAGCAGGCGCACAACTCCGCTTACGTAACCATGCCACATGAGGCGCATTGGGTGATCACCCATCTGAGCTCGTGCTTGGCTCAGAGCCACTATTGTCTGTAAAGGTATAATTACCCTACTAAGACTGTACATACAGCTTGCGGTTTACACCTTCGGCTGACACCTAGGCTCACTCGCGCCCAGAGAAAGAGTAAAAGCCATGTCAAAACTGCATACGATTTCTCGAGTATTTTTCCAGCTGCCTGCCATTGGTCTATCCACTCCCCTCAGTCCTCAGTATGGGCTGGAACCTGACACTTGGCATGAAAATTGGCATCATGAACAGGATCCCGAGGTAGGTGAGCCTTTGGTCCCCACTGATTCTGGGTTGGCCCTGATGGCCACAACATGGGTACTGGGTACCAGACTGCGGCTGTGCAGCAAGGATGGGCTGTAGTAGAGACTGGGCAGTGGTAGGTGGGGTCCCTCGCGAGCATGGAGAAGGCGCGGAAGCCACTGGAAGCACACAGCACTGAGAAGGAAGGAGCCTTTGCTGCAGAATTGGATGGGCATTTTTGACTGCGCTCGGAGTCCACACCCAGTCCCTGAGGGATGCCGCAGAGGTAAGGGCTTTCCAGGCATAGGCGAGGCACCTGGAGGCCTGGCTACACAGCTCAGAAAAAGAATTAGAAGCTGCCATTAATGGGGACCTCCAGGCACCCCCTGCAAGCCTGGCTACAGAGCTTGAAAAAGGAATTAAAGGCTGCTGTGAATGCAGGCCTGGAGGCCATTGGTGGGACAGAGCGGTCCACGCAGTAAAGAAGGGGAAGATGCCCCTCTCTCAGCACCCCCACCACGGGAGAATAGGGGACCCCCAACGAGTAACACACTCAAAGATGTGGATAGATTTGATTTTGGTCAGGATTGACAGAGAGAAAATTGATAAGCAGCCCAATGAAGTACTCTTAACTTTGTGAAGATGGCTGTCTCTGGAGCAGTAATTCCAGAAAATGCTCAAGAGGAAGAAGGGGAGAAGGACATTGCTGCATGACCCGGTCCCGCCCGGGATGTTCCAGTTCAGAGACTACATGCTGCAGCCAGGCAGGGATGTAAAGCCTTTTCTGTTTATGAGGGAACTGGCTGAGGTGCCCAGCTTGAGGGGACACTGGGCAACCAGAGGCCACAAGTGAAACTGAAAATCCACTGGTCCCTGCACCTAGATAAGTTTCCAGGCAAGGCCACATAGACAGCTGTGAAGTGTCTGTGGTCAATGAAAGTGAAACCTGTATCTCTGCACCTTGGCATCAGCCACTTGGGTCCCTGGTTATGCACTCTGTATGTCTCTCCCATACCTGTATACATTCTGGGGTTGGACATTTTACATGGCTTGACAGCTGTCTCATCTATCACACATTTGATGGACTGCTTGACAACAGAATCGGGACAGTACCACTATGGGGTGGACTTGGCTAATGCATTTTTTTTTTTTTTTTTTTTACAGAGAGCCAGGAACAATGTGAGAAAGTGACAATGGACTTTCACAGTGTTACTGCAGGGCTATGTTCATAGCCCCACCATATGTCATGGTCTTGCTAATGATGTTATTCCTGGTCTTTTTAATGATATTATGCTAACCTCTAATTCTCTTGCAGATTTAGAAGCAGCAGTGCCCCTCTTCCCTGAGATTGCGATGGTGCAGCTGAGACCACCTTCCTGGCAGCCAAGTGGGCTATTTGGCAGCAATAAGCCCTGTGGATAGTTGACCAGGGGCTCCCATTTGAGCTGGATGTGCATGTGACCACATATGGTTTCAGGTGGGGCCTGTGGCAGTGCACAGAGTGCTTGAGAACACCAGTAGGCTTTTGATCCCAACTCTGAAAGGGAGCTGAGCTCTGGTATTCCTTGATAGAGAAGCAGTTACTAACTGCATGTGCTGCCCTTCAGGCTCATGAGAGCTTGGCAGGATGGCTACAATCTTCATGCAGATGACTTACCCAATAGCAGGATGGGTACATTCATGGATAATGGCCCCCTGGACTGGGATGAGGGAGACATCAACTTTGGCAAAGTGGAGTGCCTACTTGGAGCAGTACAGTACGCTGAGTACAAGTCCCTTAGAGGTCTTGGGAGCTGTAGTCCTATGTAAGATAAGGCCATGGGGCCTGAGGCACCCCTAGACCCTGAGCCTTTATCATTTAAAGAAGGGTATCCCTCCATTCCCAATGGGGCATGGTACACAAATGGGCCTAGCTGAGGTGCTTGGACCACTGTTGAAATCCAACCCAGTACTGACACGATACGGTTTGAAACCGGGTGTGGGCAAAGGAGCCAACTGGCTGTATTTAGAGCAGTATGGATGGTGATCACCAAGGAAGTGACACCTAATAGAAATCTGCACTAACAGCTGGGAAGTTTATCAAGGCTTAATCTTGTAGTTAACTACCTGGAAGTTACAAAATTAGCTAGTTGTTTACTGGCCCATATAGGCCAAGCCACGTGACAAGATCTATAGGAGGAAGGATGACCTTCTCCAACCAGGTATAGGGCTGAACAGTAACCTATTGTTGCCTGTCCTGATGCCCCTGAAGTAAGAGGAACAGAAAACCTGGCTGTCGCTGTGGACCCTCCAAGCCCCCAACTGCCTGTGGTTGGCCATCATAGCTCCCTGGGAGAAGGGCCTACAACATGACTTGCCTGTTACTCCTTGGCTGTTCAATGCATGGCCCCCACTGTTGACTGTTCATAGGGAAACAGCCAGAGGATGAACTGTCCTCTGGGAGACATATGTACTATCTGTGTTGCCTATTATGAGCTCCCCTGTGACTTTGGCACAGATACAGGACCCAAAGGAACCATGGGGAGCTGAGGTGTGGTATCATCACCCAGGGCAGAAGCCCATGGTGGCTGAATTGTTATCCAGGGATGGAAAGTTAGCCTGTTACTGTTGTTGTGGGTTATGGATTCAGGGCTCTGTCCTTTGGGCACATGTCCCCTCGCAGAGGACGCCCTCAGCCTATGAAGTGGAGTGTAAGGGAAATGGCTGCATGTTAGTCTGGAGTAGGCTGCAGCAGCCTCCCAGCACAGCATGACTAAGTAGGTTTGGAGTGCAGGTGCACAACTCCACATGTTATGTAACCACACCATATGAGGCACATTAGGTGATCACTCACATGAGCTTGTACTTAGCTCAAAGTCACTATTATCTGTAAAAGGTATAATTACCCTGGTAACGCTGTACACATGGCTTGCAGGTCATGCCCAGGCTTGCGCCCAGGCTTGCAGCTTGCACCCATGGCTCACGTCCAGGTTTGCTCATGCTCAGAGAGAGTAAAAGCCATGTCAAAACTGTCCACGATTCCTCGAGTATTTTTCCAGCTCCCTGCCACTTGTCCACCCACTGTCCTCAGTCCCCAGCTTGGGCTGGAACCTGACATTTAGGATGACAACCATTATGGTCTTGTAGTTGTTAATTAGACAGCATTATTATAGCATAAAAAACTGGCACAAGCCCATTTCAAATAAGTATTGTATTTTCCTAATCATGACATATGATTTTTTTTAGATTATCTTGTTTTCTGTTCATGATTGCTTGACATTTTATCTTTAATTTTATTAAAAGCTGTGACATTCTTTACTGTCCTCAGGAGAGGAGTTTGGTATTTTGATTTCCATAGCAATATGCCTAGCAGCCAACCAGGCTCAAGTGAGTGTCTAAATAAGACTACTTACTGGATAATTGTCAGGTTTCACAGATGCACCTCATTTACTCCACCCACTCTGTTTTTCCTAACCTTATCAGGTTTCATTCTATCACAGTCCTAATCCATGAAATCAATGTAAATACTGTCTACCCTTTGACCTCATTTGATTAGTAGAAAACATATGCTATCACCAAGCCAAGCTTTGATCTAAGGGATGTTTCTTAACTAAAGCAATGAGAATAATCACTATTCCAGGAACAGCAACAGTTGTTGAACAAACAAGATTTACCTTGGGATTTGAAGCGAGGGCAAATTTTTCCTCTCAATTTTTTTTTCAAATCAATAAATAAATAGAAGGGCAAAAGCAAACAGGAACTAAAAGTATAGACTCCTGTAATACCTAGTTATTATTTTTTTATAATTTTGAAAGTCTTATTCACAAGATAAACAGCCACCTCTATTTTTGAAATTTTTTATGGAAGAAAAAAACTCAAGGTGCTAGACTGTCCTGCTTTGACAATTAAAGAGGGTGGAAAATCCCTCTGTCATTTAAGATGGATGCAGGTTAATTGCCTGAAAGAGTGGCATATAAAAGGCCAGTTTATTTGGCTAAGGTGTGCAGGTCATTTGGATAGTAGCACAATTAAGCAAAGGTGAGCTGGGGGAGTGTGAAGGAAATTCAAGGAATCTTCATTTCTGACAACTTGGTGAAGGATATCTGACCTAATACCATAGTGTATAGGTGATAGATTTCCATGAAATTGGAGTTAGTGTGGGAAGAACATAAAATGTGTATGGCCAGAAGACAGACTCCAAAAGTAAAGAACTAGGTGCAGGAGGAATGATGGGAAAACAAAAATGAAGACAAAGAGAAAGAAGTCAAGAGATTTCAAAATGCAAAGACAAAACAGGGGTAAGGAAAGGAAAGAGAAGATCACACAGTCTATAGACCATTACCAAGTGAAACTATCCAAAGCCATGAGAGACAGGCATAAGCATATACCTGAGTTTAAGGAGTACCGGTAAAAGACTCAGTCAATGTCATCCCATTTTCTGAAAGCAGGAAGAAAAAAAAAAAGAATAAGCCACTGAAAATTAGATTTTCTTAACAAATGGTTGAGGATAAATACTGCATAGGTACATGAGATATATACTAAAATTAAAATGTAAAAAAGTGTTTAGCCATTTAGGGAAGAAGCCTTTTTTTTTTTTTTTTTTTTTTTTTGAGGAGTACATCAGTTTAGTAAACTCTAAGCTCTTCTGTTTGCTGATAGTCCTCTGGGCTATGGAAATACTCTGGCTGTGGGACTATTGCAGCTATGAGAATAGTACAAGATGAAGCTTCCTGTTATCGAGCTTCACAGGTAATCTGTGTCCTCTGACATTCCTGACTGTTGCTCACTACACAAGAGGCAAGAAGGGCTGTGAATCTCATCACCACAGCGTGTGTCTATTGCTATTTCATAGTCCCCTGTTCCATCTGATAAAGATGGAACATGATCTATCTTGCTCACTCTCAATTTTTGTTTTTGCCTTAAAAACTGGACCATGAGTTAGAGGCATGAATAGAAACCATCTCTCAACTCCAGGAGGCTTTGCAAATTACAGACTACAAAGTACTTGACATATAGTTTCTAAATACAGTTAATCAAAGTTATAAAACCTAAGAAATAAACTCAAGATTTGAAAATCTGTTTGAAAAGTGTATAGCTATAGTCCTATCCCATGACAAGAGTTCATTTACTTCATCTCTCTCCTTTTCCACCAGAAAAAAAAACTATTTACATGTAGAGGTTTCAGAAACTTTATTACAAAACTGTCATAAAAGGACATCATATTTCATGCATATGGGATCATGCTTAGATCCAACACAAAACTAAGACAATAATTTTTTGAGAAAATTTATAATTAGATTTTATTAAATTCAAGTTGCAAAGTGTTGTTCTTTTCTTACATTGTGCATAAATGGCTTGAGATCAGAGTTTGCATTATTTTTCATTTTGTGAAAATTATCTTGTTATATTGGTAATTTCATTAAAAAATCTTTTTTATTCACAGTATTTCTCTAATCTCTTTAAAAATATATTATTTCTTTTTATAAGAACCTACCTGTGATTGTGGGAGTTAAAAACTTTAAGTTTCTAAGAAATGCCTTTGTTTGTTCAGAGCCTTTCTGTTTCTTAGAGAGAAATTGGCTTCTATATAATAAAGAGAAAACTAAAATTTTACTCCAATATTGTTTCCTATTTGGTTCAGACAAACCAACTGGATAGACAACATACTTGCAGGAACAGACACTAAATCATCTCATCTACAATAATGAAATGATGTCTGATATGGTTTGGCTATGTCCCCACCCAAATCTCATCTTGAATTCCCACATGTTGCAGGAGGGACCGGGTGGGAGATAATTGAATCATGGGGGCAGGTCTTTCCCGTGCTGTTCTCACGATAGTAAGTCAGTCTCATGAGATCTGATGATTATGTAAGGGTGAGTTTCCCTGCACAAGCTCTCTTCTTTTGTCTGCCACCACATGAGATGTGCCTTTCACCTTCTGCCATGATTGTGAGGTATCCCCAGTCACATGGAACTTTAAGTCCATTAAACCTTTTATCTTCCCAGTCTCAGGCATGTCTTTATCACCAGCATGAAAATAGACTAATACAATGTCTTAGAACCTGATATGGTTTGACTCTGTCCCCAACTAAATCTCATCTTGAATTGTAGCTCCCAGAATTCCCATGTGTCATGGGAGGGATGCTGTGGGAGGCAACTGAATCATGGGGTTGGGTCTTTCCCATACTGTTCTCATGGTAGTGAATCAGTCTCAGGAGATCTGATAGTTTTATAAATGAGAGATCCCCTACACAAGCTCTCTTGCCTGCTGCCATGTAAGAGGTGACTTCGCTCCTCATTTGCATTGATTGTGAGGCCTCCCTAGCCATGTGGAACTGTGAGCCAATTAAACCTCTTTCCTTTATAAACTCCCCAGTCTCGGGTATGTCTTTATCAGCAGTGTGAGAACAGACTAATACAGAATCTTATTATATTTAAAATTTGCTTTAGAATATGCTAAAAAGATATATATATGATGGGCTACCAAACATTATCTGTACAATGATTTATTTATCCCTTTGCAGCAAAAGTTTAAGCACCAGAAAATTAAAAACATTGAAGCACAGCAATCAAGTAAAACAATATCAGGCAATTCAGGTTTCTGTGGGGTCCTCCACAAAGCCAAAAAGCTTTCATCAGTGCTTTGGTCTGAGGACAGACATGTTTCGCTAAATACCTTTGTGGTTAATACGATTTTTAAATAACATTCTCCAGAATTAGGTAATATAAATAAAAGAGGCAAAGGCTGGGTTGCAAGTTGATCACTACATCATTCATTTCACCATTGTTACACAAATATTTCTTGACCTTATTTATTTCATAGAATGTACATGTGAATTTTTGTAAGATGTAGGTTACATTTAACTGATCTATTAAACAAGTAAATATTCATATTTGAATGTATGATTGTGCTAAGAAGGGAAAAAACTGGATAATTTCCTAAATTCAGAAGAAAGTAAAACTAATATTAAAAGAAAAATATTTAAAACTAACATTAAAAGATATTTATCTGAATTGTTACAAATGGATTAAAAAGTACATAATAAATAGCATGCCTTATATTTCAATTTGGCTGTATTTAAAAACAGAAGTCAAAATAACTTCCAAATTTTTAAAGTAAAAAAATATATTTGGAATATTCTAGAGAGTGGTATACTTCTTTAAATGCCTTGGTAATTCTGGTTGGTGTAACAAAGAGATAAGAAAAAAATCTAAACAAACTCCACTCAGATTTTACAGTAAAGCCTGAGTGTATGGCTGTCTGTTTATTGAGATAGGTGGGTGATAGATTGGTGATAGGTAGCTATATAGATAAAGAGGATAAATCACCTTAAAATGTGACAAATACCATGAATTTAATCCCTATAAACCAATAAATTATACAATATATGTCTTCAAAATAGAAATTTAACCTTATCTGATCCACTTATGAGCAAAATTTTTTAGAGTCCTCCATTGAGTTGCTACATCTCCATACTTTTCTTGTAGCTGCTAAAGTAAAGTGTTTTAATTCCCGTTTTTCAACAGGGAATAATTAATCTGAGATCCTTGGGGCTATTCCACTCAGCCCTCTAAACATACCTGTGGCACATAAAATGGCCATAACTAAAGATCAAGACCATGGGCTCCTTCCTCTTGTTTCTCTCTTAACCTAGAGGAGTAAAGACACACCTACTCATGCCATATTTGACCCTTCGCTAGCTCATTCTCCTGAGCGGAGCTGTCACTGGTCGGATTAAAAGAGCCAGGATGATCACTGGACCTGATTTTATTGGGAGGGGAGAGGTGCAAAGAACGGAGTTGCTGTTCCCTAAGAGGAGGAACCCCTCAGACTTCACATTTTCCTCTTAAGTCCCACAGAACACCAGTAACTTTACCCACAACCTTAGGGGGAGGAGGCCCAGCTATTCTTCTTCTTATTCTGTACCTCTCTTCCACATACTTCCACATTAGAAAATATTCCTAGTATTTCTGGACAGGCTGAGACTTTCCTCTTGGGCTCCTAGCTATCCACACAATAGAACATACTGGCAATACCTTACTCACAGTTTATAATGTCATTCACAAAAAACCCACCATGCTATTATTGCATACGTTTCTTACAAGAGCTAAATAATATTTTTACTTCTACTTGGTTAGACTATTTTACCTGCATCTACATTGTAATATTTTAAATATCTTAAGTTATATTTGATTACTTTTTATCACAGCACCTATGTAACTCAGAATAGCTGTTGGAAATATGAAGTATGGTTTGGTTCTTAATCCCCCAAACTCACCCCACCTTCTCCACAGGTTCTGAATCAAAGAGTGCCGTTTGGACCGTAAGGCCTGTGCCAGGCTTCCACCCCATCTACTTCTTTTTTTTTTTTTTTTTTTTGAGACGGAGTCTCCCGCTGTGTCACCCAGGCTGGAGTGCAGTGGCGCGATCTCGGCTCACTGCAAGCTCCGCCTCCCAGGTTCAGGCCATTCTCCTGCCTCAGCCTCCGAGTAGCTGGGACTACAGGCGCCCGCCACCTCGCCCGGCTAGTTTTTTGTATTTTTAGTAGAGACGGGGTTTCACCATGTTAGCCAGGATGGTCTCGATCTACTGACCTCGTGATCCGCCCGCCTCGGCCTCCCAAAGTGCTGGGATTACAGGCTTGAGCCACCGTGCCCGGCCCCCATCTACTTCTTAATGTTAAATAGCTCAGCTGCAGAGCAGAGTGAACTTGACATACCCATAGCCTCTGAGAAAGTGAGAATAGTACAAAGAGGTCAAACAAGGTCACCAGGCTGACACCAAAAGAGCCCTTTTTTTCTAGATAAAAATCACAACCATAGGTTGCCAAATTAATATTTTTTAAAAGATTAAAATTTTTAGTTGCTTATTAAGACAGTATAGATGGTGAACTAATTATTTAGATTATTTTGCCAAATCACAGCTAGTTACAGTTGAAGAAACAGCTTTGTTTTTAGATAAACCTCACCCTCAGAGTGGTAAAATATTTATACGAGCATGATACAGAATATCATGAGTCATTTTACTTTTATAAAGGAAAATGCCAACTCATTTCCCATGTCAGCAACTTTTTCTGAAGGTTAGGATTGTCTCTAACAAATTACAAAAACTAATTAATAAGCCAGGCTCAGCCAGAGAAAGACCATAGTATCTCACTTATGTGGAATATTTAAAAAGTAGAATTCGCAGAAACAGAGAGTAAAGTGGTGGTTGCCAGAGGCTGGGGGTTAGAGGAGCTGGGAAAGTGTTGGTCAAAGCACATGGAATTTCAGTTAGATGGGAAACATACATTCAAAAAATCTGTTGTACATCATGGGGATTACAGTTAATAACAATACATCATATATGTAAAAATTCCTGAGAGTAGATTTTAAGTGTTCTCACCACAACAAAATAAGTATGTGAGATAATGCATGTGCGAAATATCTTTACTGAGCCCTTCCATTATGTATATATATGTCAAAAAATCATGTTGTATGCCATCAATATATATTATTTTACTTGTCAGTTTGAAAAATCATTTTTAAAAGCTAACTATTCAGGACACTTTTTAAAAAAATAATTATGTTGGGAGATCACCATGCCACCTTTTAGAAGCAGTTTAAATCTCAGTGGAAAACAAAATTACTTATTAGATATATCCTTGTAGCACATCATGTTTGCATACAACTTAGATTAACATCATTGCTCAGGCTGTCTAAATAAATGACACATAGAAAAAGGATAAAGTTAGGATATAGAAATATACAGAAAAGCACAGGCCTGTGGGGAGGCGGGGTCAGGCATTGAGGGTTTGCGACTAATTTTTATGAATACAAAAATTTGGACAGAAACAAATTTATTTTTCTTTCTTAAATATCAAGAGAAAAGGAGTATCTGTTTATGTTATTTTTCTCTCAAAACATATTTCTTACATTCTGTAATAGTTTTGGTATGAGAGTCATCTTACATAATTAAAATAAATTGAAATCTTTTTTAAAAAATAGGAGCAAAGAGGGAAAAGGGCAGTCACTTCTTAGATGAAATCTTGGTTTATTTTGGATTATTATTTTTCCAGATAAATTATTAATAAAATATCCAATATGGAAAATAAAGATAAATCAGATCAATAAATCAAGATGCATGAAGATTCCACCAGTACTAGACTCTGTGTGGGTGTAGCGCACTGGAAAGGTGGAATTATGGAACATTTTTTAAAAGCAACTGCCCACATGTAATTATTACAATTTAATTCATTGCAAAAGAAATAAGCATGAGAAAAGTGATGCATAGTGTGAGATAAAGGAGATGAGGAATCTCAAGAATGTCACCAGAGAAAGATTTTGCTTTTTAAATATTAAACATGGAAAAATTCATTCTTAGATTGCCCCACTTAGATGGTCGTATTAGTTTCCTATTGCTGTAGGTACCAACCACTGCAAACTTGGTGACTTAAAACAATAGACATTTATTATCTTGTAGTTCTAGAAGTCAGAAGTCCAAAATGGGTTTCACTGGACTAAAACCAAGATGTCAGTAGATCTGGTTCCTTTCAAAGGCTCTAAGGGAGAATTTGTTCCCATTCTTTTCCCAGGTTCTAAAAGTTACCTGTATTCCTTAAATGGTTCATTTGACCTTCATTCCTTGAAGATCCTCCATCTTCCAGTAGCATAGCATCTTCCAGTCTCTTTCAGACTCTGACCCTCCTGCCTCTCTCTTATAACAACCTTGTGATTGCACTGGGCTCACGTGAATAACCCAAGATAATCTTCCATCTCAAGATCCTTAATCACATCTGCAAAATCCCTTTTGCCATGCAAGGTAACATATTTACAAGTGCAGGGGATTAGCTTATGGACACCTTTGGGAGGAAGGGGCATTAATTTCCTATTACAATTGTGGACTGGCATTTTGCTTTGGTTAAAATACTCTCCCAATTTGGAAGCTATTGAGCATGTTGATGCTAAAATTAACATTCCAACCTCTAGGCAAAATGCCTCTCAACTGCATAGAAAGGGCTCACATGGATGATATATTTTATTTTGGACACTTGGTTGCAGTCTAAATGAAATTAAGTTGAAAGTGGTAGCCACTCTATGACTGAGAAGTGATTAAATGAGTGAGATAAGACAAACACAGAAGAATCCTGTACACACAAAAATAGATTCAGCCACAGCAAGCCCTGCTGGCATGGTGAAAAGACAATCTATACATAGATTAAATGTAAAATGAAAATTCACACAGAAGTAGTAGCCACCATGTGTACTTGACCTCTCACGTGAAAGAGAAGAATTAATATAAATCACACAAGACATTTAAAAGTGGATTCAGTCAAAACTTACATGACTTTAGGAAATTATTTTGTAATGTGAATGAGTGATATCCCAAAGTATGTTCTGATCCCAGTGTCCAGGAATTGTGAATTCTGTTTGAATATGGATATCCACGGCATATATCCAAGCAGATGGAAATTCTCTGGAAGAAATATAACTAGACATATCTGTCCTTCTTATCGTAGCAAAGAACTTCTGCTCTAAACAAAAACCCTGATAATTCCTTTCATATGTCTTCCTTAGACAAGATCAGTCTATGAAACAATGAATTAATTGTAAGATCTGCATGCAAGGAGAGGAATATTTTATTCTAAACTTGGCTAAGCCACTTGGGTAGAGGTAGGTCACTGTCTTCATTACCTATTGCTACATAACAAATTGCCCCCAAAACTTAGTGGCTTAAATCGACACACATTTTTTATCTCACAGTTTCTATGGGTTAAGAATATGGAAGCAACCTAGCTAGGTAGCCTGTAATGACTCTGCAATCAAGATGTCAGCTAGAGCAGCAGGAGTCATGTCAAGATTCAAGTGACAAAGCATCCACTTCTGAGCTCACTCACATTGTTGTTGGGAGAACTCAGAAGATTTTCTTCTGAGCTCTTTCCTGGGCTTATCAACATGACTGTTCCATGACATGGACACAGACTTTCTCCAAAGAGAATCATGCAAGAGATGGCAAAAGCACATTCAGGATGGAAGCCACGGGTTTTTTTATAACTTAATCTTGGAAGTGACACCCATCACTGCTACCACATTCTACAGTTTATTCTTGAACAACATGAGTTTGAACTGCATGGATCTACTTACACATGGATTTTCTACTGCCTCTATCACCCATGAGACAAGAAAACCAACCCTTCCTTTTCATTCTCCTCCTCAGCCTACTCACTGTGAAGATGACGAGGATGAAGACCTTTATGATGCTCCATTTCCACTTAATAAATAGTAAATATCTGTTCTCTTCCTCATGATTTTCTTAGCATTTTCTTTTCTATTAACTTATTGTAAGAATACAGTATAATAAATATGACATACAACAGGTGCAAACCGACTGTTTATATTATCAATAAGGTTTCCACTCAACAGTAGGCTATAGTAGTTAACTGTTGGAGAAGTCAAAAATTATAGAAAGATTTTTTGACTGTGCAGGGCATCAGCACCTCTAACTCCCATGTTGTTCAAGGGTCAACTCTATTTATTAGTAATGAGGTAACATATAAGTCCATTTCCTTGCTGCTAATAAAGACATACTCAAGACTGGGTAGTTCATAAAGAAAAAGTAGTTTAATGGACTCACAGTTCTGTCTGGCTGGGCAGGCCTCACAATCACGGCAGAAGGCAAAAGGCACATCTTACATGGTGGCAGGGAAGGGAGAATGAGAACCTAGTGAAAGGGCAAATCCCTTGTAAAATCATCAGATCTTGTGAGGCTTATTTACTACCACAAGAACAGTATGGGAGAAACGCCCCCATGATTCAATTATCTCCAACTGGGTCCCTCCCATGACACGTGGGAATTATGGGAGCTGCAATTCAAGATGAGATTTGGGTGGGGACACAGCCAAACCATATCAGGTAATATATCCTAGCCCATATTCAACAAGTAGGAATTCTACAAAGTCACAAACACCAGGAGGTAGGAAATATCACAGACCACCTTAGAGGCTGCCTGCTGTAGTCACCTGGGAAAACTCTCCTCCTAAATTAACTTTCCTAAGGAAGTAATGGTGCTTATACTCCAGTATTGGATCATTTTAAAGCTAATTTCTTAAAGACTAATGTGTATGTCTATCAAAGATAAACAAAGCCAGACATTACAGTGGTAAAGACAAATTTGTAATCAGTAATATACTATTGCTGTACAGAAGCATGTCCAGTGTAGACTGAACTCAACTTTGATTTGTGCAGAGGTAACTGAGCATTTTAAAGGGAGAATGGGAAGGTTGACAAGGGGTCTAGCAGCCTATCAGTAGAGTCAGAAGTGAAAAATTACCGAGACTCGGTCCGTAAATGTCAATTAAACCAGCTGTATCTGTTGGCTGCAAATTGTCCAAGTTACAATTCTCTCCTTTCACAGAGACTGGGAGTCAGAAGCCCTTTCCTTCCTGATTGTTACATATTAAAGGAATGGCTTTCAAGTCCTTGAAAAACACACTTCTGTGTTGTAAGAGATACATATACATCTCAAAGGGATGGAAGAAAGATTCACAATCATGAACAGTGTTTAGAAAATGCTTGAAAAGAGTTGTCAGAGCTCTATAATCAGGTGTTGGCTATGACAAACAGTCAATTCTTTTGGCAGCCTTGAACTTTCTCAGGCAGGCTCTGTAAGGGGACTGGGATCATCCTAGAGATGCAACCTGAGATGCAAACTTGAAATGTTAGAAACTATGCTAGTGTTTGTTTCAGCCTTTTTTTTTTTTTTTTTTTTTTTGAGACGGAGTCTCGCTCTGTCGCCCAGGCTGGAGTGCAGTGGTGTGATCTCGGCTCACTGCAAGCTCTGCCTCCCAGGTTCACGCCATTCTCCGGCCTCAGTCTCCCAAGTAGCTGGGACTACAGGCGCTCACCACTACGCCCAGCTAATTTTTTGTATTTTTAGTAGAGACAGGGTTTCACCATGTTAGCCAGGATGTTCTCGATCTCCTGACCTCGTGATCCACCCGCCTCGGCCTCCCAAAGTGCTGGGATTACAGGCGTGAGCCACCGCGCCCAGCTGTTTCAGCCTTTTAATGTGGGAGGATGGGACAGACAAAATCATCTGTGCTGAGAGTTTTTATAGGCCAAGATCAAGAGGTTTTATAGCCAAGAGGAAGGCCCAATGGAGACTACCTAGAGTTTGGTAAAGGAAGTATCTTCGTCATGTCCTTATTATGACACTTTAAGCCCATTCATTCTCTATTGGGCCTCAGTAACTAAGTTCATTAATGTGCAAGTTCAGTGGTACCTGAGTCAGTGCTGGTAAAGACAGGCATCCGTTCATGCTACTCAGTTCTCCACTTGTGACTGGAATCCCTCAGCTAATTTATCACCTTCTTCCTTGCTCGTGGCTTGGCTGATTATAGGCCTCATCAACTGTTGGTCCCCCAAAATGTAGAATCAATTTGTCTGCCAACTTGGCTAGATGTCAAAGCCAGCTAACTACACTGACTATTCTCAGGACCAGGGAGAACCCAAAGCACAGCCCCTCCAGGACAGCCAGCCAGTCCCCGGCAAACCAGCCAGAAATTTCTGAAAATTTCCAGAGCTGGATAGCTATGCTTGACATCTGTGTTCCAGAGCCGGGGACCCTCAAGCCTTATTCCAAACCCACAGGGCCAAATCTTGCTATAATATGTAGCTTTTATTTTCCATTTGCACTCTTCTTCTGATATTTTTGCATGTTCAGGGCTGGCCAATCTTAGCAGAAATGAAAAACTTTGTTATGTTCAAACTTTTCAAGCAGACATTGTTCAGTGCATTTTCCAAACCAGAAGGTACTAATTAAAAACACTTCATAAGATTCTGGATTTTCCAGTACTCAGTTCCCCAAACTGAATGGGAACACATATGGGAAAACATCCATTTGTTAAAAAGTTGAAGTACTACGTGATAGAATGAAATGTAGTTGAATCACCAATAGCAGGTCTATTATCTTTGATGTCGATATTTCTAATATTTTCCATAATATGTTTTCTCACAAACAGCTGAGTCTTCCTTTTTTAATTTTAAGCCCTTCCAGTGTTCATAGGAAGTAGTCTTTTTAGAAAAAAATCAAGTTTTCAGTGACTCCTTTTATAAACTTTGGGACAGAATGGTTATGCAATGTAACAATAATACCAATGTTGAGATATTATCTTTTAAAAAAAATTTCATTAATAAAAGTTGTGTATATTCAAAGCATACGACGTGATGACTTGATATACTGTATATATTGTGTACCGACTTCCACTGTCAAAATAATTAACACATCCCATCACGACCTACAGTTATCATTTGTATGTGTAGCAGGGTGGAGGAGGGGATAAGACACTTCAAATCTGCTCTCTTAGCAAATTTATTTATTTTTCCTTTTTTTTTTTCTTTTGAGATGGAGTTTTGCTCTGTTGCCCAGGCTGGAGTGCAGTGGCGTGATCTCGGATAACTGCAACCTCCACCTCCCAGGTTCAAGCAATTCAGTCTCCTGAGTAGCTGGGATTACAGGTGCCCATCACCATGACCAGCTAATTTTGGTATTTTTAGTAGAGACTTGGTTTCACCATGTTAGACTTGTCTTGAACTCCTGACCTCAGGTGATCCACCCTACTCGGCCTCCCAAAGTGCTGGGATTACAGGCATGAGCCACTGCATAATATTGTTAACTACAGTCACCATGCTGTACTCTAGACCCCCAGAATGCACACATCTTAAAACTGGAAATTTGTATTCTTTCACCAGTATCTCATTTCCTCTACACCCCAGCCCATGGAAACCAGCGTTCTACTCTTGAAGCACTGTATATTAAAGATCATCTGAGACCTGTTTCCAGGTATCTCCGAGCTTCAATTTACTTGTCTTTGAATTTATATTAATGTTCCCCTTCTCTCTCTGGGTTGATGTGAGAAGGGAAATGAAATCACATACATGAAAGCTCCTAGCACAATGTCTGTTCTATAATAAATGTAAAATTAGTATTTGTTTTTCTGGTTGGAGGGTTATAATTTTTTTAATTATAGGCATTTCTTCAGAAGGAATAGAAGAAAAAATGTTAGGTCTTTGCATGTCTTAATCTTCAAACCGTCACCCCAAGACAGCTTTATACTCAAAATGTGAATTTATTCCCTTTAGATGATGAGTTGGGGGGAGGGTGAGTTGTTTTCGATCCCTTGTTGAATGGATAGTCAACCTAAAACCACAGTTCTTGAGTGTCTCCCATAGACACTAGCAGAAAAGAATTATTTTATGCCTTCACTGTGATAAGATTCGATATCTCTTTTATGAAAGATCTCAAACGCCTATTTTTTCCCGAGGCCATTAATCCATTTTATTCTTTTTCTGTTGCAACAGACTTATATTAACAGTATCTTTAAAAACAATGAAAAAGAGGAAGGGTTTTGACTAATTAAATATGTCAGATGCTTACTATATATTCACAACATGGTCTTAAATGAACTGGGCGGTATATTTGGATTAAAAAGAAGAGAGGAGCAAAAATAATTTACAGAGTTGAACAGAAGTGCACTAGAGGAAATGCCAGATACACGTTTAGGGACTGAGATTAGGCAATTCGGGCTGAAACACATGGATTATATATAAGAGTAAATGACAACATGCTTCCTCATGTAGCTATCAACTGTCATCTCGTTGGCTATTCATTTCCAGGCAAGAGCTTTGCCAGATTTCGCAAATGAATTTTCTACACCCATTACATCTATTTCCTCTCCACCTACTTTCCCCTTTACCCCATTGTAATTTGCTTTTCACTTCCAACAATGTGTCAAGTGCATGCTTGCAAAGTTCACCAATGACTATATTATTGCCAAAACAGAAGACCTTCTCTCTTTTGTTTTATTCTACAGGACATCTTCAGTGCATTTGACACTTTCTCTTAACATTTTTTCTTACCTACAGTCTTAATCTTTTGCCTTGGTTTCTCTATGTTTTGTAACCATTTCCAGTTATTTTTCCTCATTTTCTTCCCCAGAAACATCTCTGTGCACTACTCAAGAGGTCTGTTCTTCAGACCCTCTCTTCAAATATTTTCAGCCCTGGAATGCAGCCATCCTCCAAGCCTTGACTATCCCTTATCAAATGTTGCTTTTCTATGCGGCTGGCCCGTCAAATCTTTTTATGGCCTGTTCTCATAGGAATGTGCAGTGCCCTCACATTAACCCTTCATGTTCTATCCCCACCATCTCTTCTCTCAAATGTGACAGGCTTCTCACATGCACCAGCCACTTTCAACCATCTGGCCTATGTGCTGTTCCCATAGTTAACAACAAAAAAAAATCTGCTAGTTAATTCATGTTCTCTCACATTGCACAGACCTTTTGCATGTACTTCCCTCCACCTGGAATGACCTTCCTATCCTGTGAGACTTTTTAATATCTGCTAGTCTTCCAAGACTCTGCTAAAGTCCTTAATAAGTATTTCCTACCTCACTATTTTAAGGCAAATGCTCCTCTTCCTTCTGTTTTAAGAGTTGATTTTGGAGGTTTAGTCTGTTTCTTTCAGGTTGTGAATACTTTAAAAAGACAGTCACTATTTGTCTCCTTCCTCTGCTTCCAATGCCCAGCATAATTTGTAACCCACCACACTTAATCAAAACCTCTTTGTTCAATGAAAACATGAATAAAGCAAGCCAGGCAGTTGCCAGGTCTGCCTCTCTGGTGAGTTCTCTAGTCTTAACGTGTGTAACTGATTCCTTGGCATGTCCATCTCCACTCATCTCAAATCCAGTACTTTCAATACTTGAAACAATACCTCAGTTCACAATGGAGATCTCCCAATTTAAAGCTTATTCTCTAAGAATTTCCCATTGAAACTAGGATTTTCTCCTCTGTTGGACTGTAAGCTTCTTACACGACAATCTCATTTCCCCTAGAACTAAATAATACTTAATCCATGTATGTGCATAAATTTGGACTAAATGGAAGGTTAAATAGTAAATATAAATACTGGAAATGTAACTTGGAGCCAGTTGATAGGAAGCTAAAACCAAATGTTGGCTCTGCCTAGAAGGCTTCCTACTTGGCCTTTGTCAAAATCCTTCTCCAGTGTCAATTCCTCCATTAAACTCTTCCTCAGGTTCCACTTCACAAATGGTACTTAGTAGATAGAGATCTGTTATTACAGTGATTTTGAATGTGCTTTTGCCCACTCCATCCCCCTGCCATCTCCCAACAGTAAGACAGCTGAGGTCACAACTTCCTATTGCTTTTAGAAAAATACCTTGCCCAGACTAGGATTTGTAGCTATTTGGTTGAACTGAGGCACCAAGAGTTGGGATCCACAGGCTTCATCAGATGTCTTACGAGTTCAAGAGAAGTGATCAGGTACACTAGCCAGCAATAGAGCTAGTCAGCAATAGAGAAACCCCAAAAAGCTGACAGCTTATTTCACAAGTCTCTGCCCCTTTCAGAAAAGGAGAAGACAGCTCTGGAATGTTCTAAGTGACCATTTCTTTTCACAGGAACCCTCACCATTATCCACTACAACAGGGCCAAATAAAAAGTGGGACTCTGCCAAGCAACCTCAAATCCAGTTACATGACTAAACTGTTAAACAGACATCCTGATTCAAAGGCCCGGGGTAACTTGCCCTAGCATTTCCTATGAGAACATGTCTGTTTAATAACAATGTAACAGATAATAAGGACACCAATCACAGAGAAAGCTGGTTCGGCCCATGTTAAAAGTTGATAATTACTAGACTAAACAAATTATTTAAAATATGTCTCTCTTTTCAATCTGAATTTTTAAATACTTAAGACTAACTTGGGAACTGAGGTTCAATTTAATAAGCATCATTATAACTAATACCAAATGGTTTAGCTACAACTGTACTTTGAAAAGGTTTGGGGATTTTTTTTTTTTTTGCATGTCAGGACAGATGAAATTTCAAAAGAATACATATTTCATTCCTTCTGAAGTGACCCTTTATTATATGGGGAGGAAAATGAGATGAAGCCTACGTGTCAACATATGCTAAACACCCTTAGTCTGTACATATGTGGACACATTTCAGACATCATAGGTGGAAAATGATTTTAAATGTTTTAAAGTACTTTCTTATTTAAGAAGCAAGGGTAACCAAATATTTACTGGCAAAAGAAAAAGAAAATTGACCTACTCTTCTTCTTCATATCTAAAAATGTGTTCATTATGAACACATTTGGGTTCTCTAATATAGGGAACAAATTTCCTAGATCTGAGTAACAGTAATTTGTAGTTTAATCTGTCCATCAAAGAAATCTGTATTACCAACTCCCCTAAAAGGTGGTGGGGAATAAAATAAAATACAAAAGTTTTCAAAAAATTGGGTGGTATTTTTTATCATCAAAGAGCCATGAAATAACTTTTTTTCATAAAGAATATTTCACTTTGAGACTTTTATTTCTGCCCTTTCCATAACCTGTACAATATGTTTTTCCTAATGTCATTTTTCCTGGCTGAGAAGCACATTAACAAAAATAGAGATTTTTTTTTTTAAGTGGAGGTGGAGAAAATAGGAGTGTTATGTCACAAGTGACTTCAAATGGAAGAAAAATACCAATTCCACATTGTATTCTGAAGAGAGAATGGAAATTTAAAAATAATGTTCAGTAACTTTCCCTGTGTGCCCATAGTCAACCAAGGATTTCTGTGTCTGCTTAACCCCGCCTTGATCCAACTAAGAACTTGTTCCTTCATAGAAAATAATCTCTGTTCCAACATAAGAGGAAGCACTGTGAATTCTTTATTTTTAGCTAGGCTGCATATCATGAATCCTTGCCATGCTGAGGAATTGTGCTACTGATTCTTTCTATTAAAGACCATTTGGGGCATTTGAATTAAGTAACCTGCTCTTCATGCTAACTAATACGGATAGATTCTTACCATTTTCCAGTACCTCATGTAAATATTTCCATCTCCTATCAAATAAAACTAGTATTTTTGGACTCTTTTAATATACTTCAAGAAGCTTTTATGTTTGTTTTGGAATGTTTTAATTTTCACTTTAGTGATTTTTAGCTAAAATGTTACTCTTTTACTCGACAAGTTAATTTTCAGTGGCGTGAGAAAAACTCATGTTTCAAAACCAGATGAGATTATCCCTGTGTGATGTTGCACTTTGCACTCTTTGCAGTTAGCAAATATAAATGAAATGCACAGGGATAGCGTTCGTGGCATTTTTTTCAGATATACCATAGGAGTGGAAAGTGGCTGCACAGGAAATGAAAATATGCAAATGGATAACAGGCATATAAAAAGGTACCCAGCATCACTGATCATCAGAGAAATGCAAGTCAAAAGTACAATGAAGTATCATCTCACCCCAGTACAAATGGCTTTTATCCAAAAGAGGCAATAATGATTGCTGGTGAGGATATGGAGAGAAGGCAGTCCTCAAATACTGTTGATGTTCCCATGGAACTACGATGGAGAGCAGTTTGGAGCTTCTTTAAGAAACTAAAAATAGACCTACCCTACTGCTAGGTAAATACCCCGAAAAAAAGGAAATCAGTATATTGAAGATATACCTGCACTCCTATGGGTTTCGTTTGTTTGTTTGAGATGGGGTTTCACTCCCATAGCCCAGGTTGAAGTGCAGTGGCGTGATCTCAGCTCACTGCAGCCTCAACCACCCAGACCCAGGTGATCTTCTCACCTCAGCCTCCTGAGTAGCTGGGACTACAGTGTGGCACTACTGCACTCAGCTAATATTTTATATTTTTAGTACAGACGAAGTCTTACCACGTTACCTAAGTTGGTCTTGAACTCCTGGGCTCAAGCAATCTGCCTGCCTTGGCCTCCCAAAGTGCTAGGATTACAGGCCAGAGCCACAACACCCAGCCTCCTATGTTTATTTCAGCACTGTTCACAATAGCCAAGATTTGGAAGCAACCTAACTGTCCATACACAGATGAATAGATAAAGAAAATGTGGTATGCATACCCAGTGGAGTACTATTCAGCCACAAATAAGAATGAGATCCTGTCATTTACAACAATATGGATGAAACTGAGGTCATTATGTTCAATGAAATGAGCTAGTCATAGAAACACAAACTTCATACGTTCTCTTTCATTTGTGGAAGTTAAAAATTAAAAGAATTGAACTCATGGAGATCGAGAGTAGAATGATGGTTACCAGAGGCTATGAAGGGTTGTGGTGGAGGGGAAAGAGAATGGTTAATGGGGACAAAAACACAGTTAGGTGGAATTAATAAGATGTAGTATTTGATAGCAAAATCGGGTGACAATAATCAAAAATAATTTATTCTACATTTTAAAATAACTAAAAGAACAAAATTGGATTGTTTGTACCAAAAAGAAAAATAATAAATGCTTGAGGTAGTGAATATTTCATTTGCCCTGATGTGATTACTATGAATTGTACACTTATATCAAAATACCTTATGTACCCCATAAATATATACACCTACTATGTACCCACAAAAATTAAAAATTAAAAAATCAAAATTAATGCCTTTGATAAGCAGAGAAATTTTCAAACTGATACATAACTACTGTCCAGTAAATGTTCGATGTTATTATAATTTGTCACTGTATCCACCTTCAACACCTGTGACCTCAGTGTTTTCATAATCTGGTTATATCTGCATATTCATTTCTAGTTACCAAATAAAATTCCAAAACTCGGACCTAGTAAGGTCAGTCCCACAGTGCCATAAGCCACCTATCTTGTTTGCATTTTTCCCAAGAATTTGAAAGTACGCACTGACAATATCAATATATTATTACTGTAAGAATTAATAATGATGCATGAAATACTTTGATCCACTGGGGGACAGAGGTTATACAAGATTTTATCAATTTCCGGTGGCGTCATGTGCTCCTCTCGCTGAGGTTGTGGGCCTTGATTTAAGTAGCTCTCCCTTCATTGACTTCAATCACTTTTGGTTCTGAAGGTATTTATTCCCATTGCTAGTGTTACTGCAGCACCCACTATAGGAGATAGACAATAAATGATCCAGAAAATAGTTTCTCTCCTAAACAATCACTTGTAACTCCTGGTAACATTGGCCATGAAATAAACTCTCCCAATCCCACATGAGCAGGGGCTGAAAGAATTCAGGGTGGGCCAGATGGAAATTACATCCTGAACCTACAAGAAATTTAATATACTCAGCCTCTCCGGTTTCCTTTTTTTTTTTTTTCCTTTTGGTTTACATGGGAACCTGTGTTTGTAATGGAGTTTTGTGTTAACCAGCTGCAGAGAGAGTCCCCATTGCCTGTGCCTTCCCTGTGCTACAGAACTCCTTTTCCTAACATTTATTCAAGCCATGCTTTATGGTTTAATACGCCTTTTAATTGATTTTAGTCTTTCCCTACCAGAGGCAATGTTTGGGTGCTTTGTTTATTTGTTGGTTGCCTGGTTGGTTGTTTTGGGTTTGGGTTTACTTGTTAGTTTGGCCCACATTTTATCCCCACTGTATCTAACAATGTCCTAGATCCTGATAGGCTTTTAAAAAATATCTGGTTGATTGACGACTTAATCAAGTTCTCATGTTCTCTAAGGGTTTCTAAGATGACATGCTTTCCAAATATTCATTTTTTCCTCTTCTTTCCTTTCCCTAATCCCTATGCCTTACAGAACAAATGGCCTTGTTGGGTTTAACAGATTTCTAAAAACTGGATTAATCAACACACCTCCACATCCAGCACTATGATCACCACAATCTTTGTCTTTTTGTTAGAGAAACCCTATCCCTTCTATTTTTTCTCCTGTTACATTGTTTAAATTTATCTTATGTGTTATCACTGACCTTGTGCTATGGAAGGAACTATGTGGGCAAAATCACTCTTTGGCTTTCTACATAACAATTTTTTTCAGGGTTGTTTTCTCTTTCCTATGAGGGAAAGTTTGTGCCATCTCTAAAATATTGCAAATGGTTCTCCCAGTCTTCCTCTTACCTGGCTGTGTTTCTGGCCAAAGTTGAGAATATGGAGAAGGCGGCTCATGGTCCCTCAAGTAGCCTACCATACAGTGGAGAGCACATGCGTGGACAAAAATTACAATGTGATAGGAGAGATGCTATCATGGAGATCTGTATGAAGTGCTGTGAGATAACAAGAGAAACATCCAGATCTACCCCTCAACACACAAACACACACACACAAACTCAAGGGAGAAGTCACAGGAAAAAAAGAACTTTAAAATGACAACTGGAGTCATAAGTATGCATTTGCCGGGCATAGGCATTCTTCGTAGAGAAAGCAGACTGTAAGCAATAGAGGGGGCAGCCTGCTCAGCTGATATGAGTAATTCAGTGGGATGTGTGTGTGTGTGTGCAGGTGTTTATGAAGGAGTGTTTATGAAGGTGTTAGGAGATTAAATATTGAAAGATGAGAGTAGACAGGTTAGCATAGTTCAACTAAATATCTTTTACTCTATCCTGTGGGCAATCAGAGGCTGTTTTATATTTACTGGTGAGAAAGATTTCTGGCATAAAGCAGGGAACTGACCAGTGAAGAATGATATTAAAAGCAGAGCAAATTATACAGCACTTGAAGCAAGAGATGGCATGCATTGACTAGCTGATGCTACAACGGAGTCAGTGGAGACGAAGATATTTTGGAGGCATGTTAACAGGACTTGATGATGGTTTGAGTGGGTACTGGATGTAAGGTGAGGGGAGGCATCTTGCACAATGTCTAGGATCACAGAGAGGATGCTAGAGGAGTAAATTTGAGGAGAATATAAGTTTAGTAGTGAAACAACAGGTGAAAATATCCAGGTGGAATCAATGTTTTTATTTGAAAAGCAATGGAAGAATCTGGTTGGAGAAATAAATTTGAAACTCATCAGCAACTGAGCACAGATGGAGGCACGTAAGAAAATGAAATTATCCTTGCAGAGTAGCAAGAAAAAAGAATTAAGTTTAAGTGTTTTGCTCTGAGCTACAATGTAAACAAGACTACTTTACAACTGCTTTATTTTTACTTTCATGTAATTTTTTACACATCTTTTGGAGGGTAAACTTCACCATATCCATTAATAATCCTTGGTTATTTTAAAATGGAAAAAAAAGAATGAAATTCTGGTGAATCTCCATCTGTAAGGTATAGATGGAGGAAGTAGAGCTACAAAGTACACTGAAAATTGGCCAGAGAAATAGAAAAGAATTCATGTAAAAATGAAAGTTGGAGCATAAAGTGGTAAACAATATAAAATGTCATAAAGAGGGTCAGGTAAAAAGAGGAACAATTTTCTTTTTAGTTACAACATCTTGAAAGGCTTCGATGATGGTTGCTAGAAAAATTTTAACAGAGTAGTGGTGTGTGAGGCCAAAGTGCAATGATTATTAATGTCAATAGAAGAGAAGGAATAGAGATATCTAGACAGTAGTTCTATGGGGAAACTGAGTCTAGGAGGGTTTCATCTTAAAGATGAATAAAGAAAACTTTACCAAGACCGAAGACAACATCAATCAAGAGTAAAAAGTAGAAGATACACAAAGAAAGAATAATTTTTGGACCAACTTCTTCAAAGAGGTGAAGAGAAGTGTGAGGTAGAACACAGAACGATGGCATGAACTTGAATAGTGATGGATACACCTCTGCTAAGGCAGAGTGAACAAAGGGACATAGAAGACGAGTGTGAAGAAAAACCAGAAAGTTAAAAACATTTGCTTCCAATAACCTTTATTCTCTGGTGAAAGTAAACACAGAGCTAGACGGAAGATGGAGTGGCAATGGCTTCTAATAACCACGTGAGGAATTACAGATAGGGGGATGAGAGAATGACTAAGGCTCCAAAGAGAATCGTTTTGAGTTCACAGCTAGTGACAGCAGATGACCCTAATGCAATGTGTTAAATCTGGTCTCCAGATGTATGAACTTCAGGCTGGCATTGGGCCAGAAGATGATAGCTGGCTCTGTCCTGTGAAGGAGGTGTGGGTAGGAAAATGTCCATAGCAGATGCACTTGAACAGGTAAGGGATGAGAATCCCAACAGGCCGAAGACACAACACAGAAATAGGAGGTTCTAAGGCATGTCTGGAAGCATCTTATTTCTTCTATCTTTACTTTTTCCAACAGTGATGGGATTCTCCTTATCAAGGCCCAGCTTGTTTATTGATGTCATGCTAGAGAGCAAGCCATGTAATTCTTGCTTCCAGGAAATATTTTTTTCTGGGAAAGTATGGAAGGAATCTGTGTGCTCTGTGAGCTGCCCTGGCCTGACCACACAGCTGCTGGCTCTGTCAAAAACCAAGAGGATGTTCAGATGTTTCCCTAAGGCAAAGATACATATTGGGCATATCCAGCAGTTCATTTATCTAATAAAATAATCACACATAGTTCTCCTACAATGGGCCACAACTCTTTGAGCACTTTGTAAATATCAATTAATTTAACACCCAGAACAACCCTCCAAGGTGAGTACTGTCATTATCCCCATTTCACATATAGGGAAGCTGAAGTCTAGAGAAGTTAGGTGTGGTGTCTACAGAGTCAAATGGAGTAAGATACAGGAAGGGATTTGAACCTAGACAGTCCAGCTCTGGAGTCTGGATTCTTACTATTCCAAGCTGTCTTTTTATAAGCAAATAGTTAAAAGTTGTAAAATTCTGTGTGGTGGGAATTTTCTAACTACTCCAATTCCTTCCTATTACACTATCACCAAACATTTCATTAGAATTGGAAACTTAATAATTTCAATTTTGTTATCTTCTTTAAAGACATAAAGGTGTAGAATAAAGGTGATCATTTTTATTTTAATGTCACAGAATGTTTTTTCCTTCAGCCTGAAATATCCACGTCTTTGATTTCCATGAGTCACAGAACATTCATGTGTTCCCTGGATGTCAGCCCTATTTTAACTCCCTTTGTTTCCAGAGCAGGTGTCTACACAGTTGGTCATGGTGACCTCTGTTTGCTCTGGGAGCCTTTTTGAATAGAAGGTAGTCTACTATTAGCCAGTATTCTACTTGGCAAAGCCAAACACATGTCAAGCCTGCTTGGAGATATATACATATATATCTAGCAAATTTGATTTTCCTTATTCTTAGCCAGTTACATATCTGTGTATACATTAATTGTTATAAGTTTAATTTTTCCATTGTCCTACATATGTGTATTTGCCTCTGGAAATGAATATCTTCCATTTAAAATTCAAAGACATTGTTTCCTTAGTTAACAGATTACTCTGTCTTCACAGAGATGTTCGTTTGATTTTCTAGAGAAGAAGTTCTGGGATTTTGAATGTTTTGTATTTTGAACACTGAGCCAAACTCTGACCACATTTTTTTTTTTAATGGAAACACTTTTGACGAAAAGATAAAGCATTATGTTAACCTGTAGCCTTTGGAGTTGAAGTCTAAACAGAAGTATAAAGCATGAATTGGCTAATTATTTCCCGCTTCTGAGTTAGTTGGCTTTTTACTGTTAGCTGTAAGAGTCACAGGGCTCACAAAATTCTGTCTCCCCCTAACCAATGAGTAAGAAATGATGAGTTGTTTAATATAATACAAATCAAATTATAGAATGTTGCCCAAAAAATGACAACAGCAGTTTGATAATGGAGCAATTAAAGTTTAATTAAGAAAAATACATTTTTGATTTGGCAGATAATTGAGATATCTTCTACTATGATGTTGGAAAAAATATAAAAGATTAAAAATTTTTAAGTGAAAATGAAGAGTAGAAAATAAAATCTCTAAGCACAAAAACATTCTTAGTTTCCTCAGTGCAGCAGAAAGGCCAGCTTGCCTGAAGCAAAATGTACAAAAGTAGTTCTGAATACTAGCATTCATAGCAGATCTATGACTTAAACTTTTGATAGCATTGTTCAGGAAAAATCCATGACCCCAGAATATAGGTGAGAACCTCATTAGTAATGATTAATGATTGATATGAGTATAGTAATTTACCTTTTGCAAAGTTATTTATTCATTTAATTAAAAATTATCTGTTGATCATTTACCACGTGCACAGCACTGTGTTAGATAATACAGCAACAAGATCTTTACTCCAACTGAATTTCCATCTACCCAGGAAGACGAAGCATGACATGTCATTTCAAATGTGATTATGTGTATTATGAAAGGCTAAGTACAAACTGCTATGGTGGCAAATGCTACAGGGGACTTAGTCTTAGGGCACATAGACTTTGTCTACATGCTAATAAAAGATGGTTTTTTAAATGTTAGTGTGCTTACAGCAAAAGAAACTACCATCAGAGTGAACAGGCAACCTACAGAATGGGAGAAAATTTTTGCAATCTACTCATCTGACAAAGGGCTAATATCCAGAACCTGCAAAGAACTCAAACAAATTTAAAAGAAAAAAAACAAACTACCCCATCAAAAAGTAGGCAAAGGATATGAATAGACACTTCTCAAAAGAAGACATTTATACAGTCAACAGACACATGAAAAAATGTTCACCATCACTGGCCATCAGAGAAATGCAAATCAAAACCACAATGAGATACCATCTCACACCAGTTAGAACGGTGATCATTAAAAAGTCAGGAAACAACAGGTGCTGGAGAGGATGTGGAGAAATAGGAACACTTTTACACTGTTGGTGGGACTGTAAACTAGTTCAACCATTGTGGAAGACAGTGTGGTGATTCCTCAAGGATCTAGAACTAGAAATACCATTTGATCCAGTCATCCCATTACTGGGTATATACCCAAAGGATTATAAATCATGCTGCTATAAAGACACATGCACACGTGTATTTACTGCAGCACTATTCACAATAGCAAAGACTTGGAACCAACCCAAATGTCCATCAGTGACAGACTGGATTAAGAAAACGTGGCACATATACACCATGGAATACTATGCAGCCATAAAAAAGGATGAGTTCATGTCCTTTGTAGGCATGTGGATGCAGCTGGAAACCATCATTCTCAGCAAACTATCACAAGAACAGAAAACCAAACACCGCATGTTCTCACTCACAGGTGGGAACTGAACAATGAGAACACTTGGACACAGGAAGGGGAACGTCACACACCGGGGCCTGTTGTGGGGTGGGGGTCGGGGGAGGGATAGCATTAGGAGATACACCTAATGTAAATGACAAGTTAATGGGTGCAGCACACCAACATGGCACATGTATACATATGTAACAAATCTGCACGTTGTGATCATGTACCCTAGAACACAAAGTATAAAAAAAAAATTAGTGTGCTTAAAAGCTCTATACCCATCTAATTGTAGCTATACATTCCAGCATTCATCACATTCTATGTGTATGTAGACCTATTCCACCAAACATTGTTCTTAACTCTGATTACATAATAAGTGGTCTGAAGGGAAGCCCAAGCAAAAATGTATTTTTTTAAAAAGCTTCCCAGGTTATTCTACCACACAGCTATGATCAAGAACCACAACTCTAGGCCACAAGCTGCTTAAGGACAGAGATACCTGTTGTCCTGAACTTTATGCCTAGCATCTGGCATGGTAAGCTATCGAGATTTGGTGTACAATAAACGCTTTTACACTGAACTGAATTGATTAGAAATGCCCTGGAAATGCATTATAAACTGCTTCCTCAAGAGAGAAAATCTCAATATTGCATGTCCCTCTTTCATTTCTACTCTAGCAACATAAACATGATGAAGACACCCATACCAACCCGGTGAGTCATCTGCCTGTTCTCTCAGGGGGACCAAAAAATTAAAAGCATATTATTAAATAACTACAAAAAATTTGGATTAGGAAATATCCTAATTCAGCCCTGGCCTGTCTAGTCCACTCAGTTCTCAATGCACATGCCAACTATTGCTAAAACTATCTGTTCCCTTCCAGACATGGATGATCCCATCAAACAACCATGAGCCGAATTTGCTAACCATCAGCCTGCAAAAATACAGAGTCTGACTTTTCACCTGACCAATCCTATCAGCACTTCATGCCAGCCATAAAGACAAAAAAGTCCAGTCAGCTGAACTCTGTGAATGGCTGAACTTATTGAACTGCCTAGATATTCTGGTCAGGAAGACACAGTCTAAGGCTTCCCCATCAACACAAATTTCCATGGAAACCAAACCCGGAGATAGAGTACATGTACTTTATTTCAGGTCCAGTGGTTGTCATGAGGCCTCCCCTGTGTCAGTCAAGGTTCTTGGTATCCAGGCCAGTGCTTTGCTCCATGGCTGGCTATCGTTTGAGCCATCACTTTACCCAGGCTCAGACAGCACTTACTTTGAATAGACTCCAAAGAGTTTTCCATGGAGAACTTATGTCTATAGAACTGTCTGCTCACCCAGACTTCATAAACCCTTTGTCTATCCAGACAGGAAAAAAAATCAACATTGCACTGTTATTATTAAATTCATTGAGTATTATTTTATTCTTTTTAAAAAATACAGCTGCATTCCTCTCTTACCACAATATATCTGGAACTTGAAATGTTGTATCTGCTTTTTAAAACCATTTTAAGAATATCAATGACTTATATCCTAAATAGCCAAATATAAATTAACCCTTATTTTTCATAACAGTCCAGAGTGTTATGAAATGAAAAATTATGGTTTACTGTGAAATGTTACTCTCTGACTTTTGTAAACTCAGATTTGGGCACATCAGGCCCTCCACTATTTAATGGAAGTAAAAGTGTAGGTTTACCTTCACATTGATGATATCAATCCCTATTAAAAGTGAAATCAAATTTTGTGCTTTCAACATTCACATCTTTATTTCCTTGCCTAATGTGTTAGGAGGAATTCAATTCAGTGCAGGACACGGAAACCACACTGAGGGTTTTAAGCAGGGACAGATTAAAATAGGAAATTTGTTTCTGACAAAATTATTGAAAAGGCTTGAAAAACGGCTCCTAGGCTGGACCTCGTGGAAGGACTTCAAAAACAATTAAAACTGGCCGGCCGCAGTGGCTCAGGCCTGTAATTCCAGCACTTTGGGAGGCTGAGACGGGTGGATCACGAGGTCAGGAGTTCCAGACCATCCATGCTAACACAGTGAAACCCGTCTCTATTGAAAATACAAAAAAATAGCCGGACACGGTGGCGGGCACCTGTAGTCCCAGCTACTCGCGAGGCTGAGGCAGGAGAATGGCGTGAACCGGGGAGGTGGAGCTTGCAGTGAGCCGAGATCGCGCCACTTGCACTCCAGCCTGGGCAACAGAGCGAGATTCCATCTCAAAAAAAAAAAAAAAAATTAACACTGACTCTTTAAGGTGGTTGCTAGAGCTATGATAGAAGGGAGATGTTCCACTTCATGGCTCCAGTGTCCTTCCCACATCCAAAAAGCTGGAGAATGAACACTGCCAGCAGTGATTCTGAGACTGGAAGGCCAGATCATGACGCCAGCACCTCTGCCCCTGCTTCTTGACACCATGGAAGTTTGAGAATGGACAGTGGAGTGCTGAATTAAGGAGACCTCCTGTCTTCATGATCTCACTGGCCAGCAGCAACAGCTAAAAGCTACAAAAGGATGGCTTCTCCCTCACATCTGCCTTTCAGATTTCATGGAAATCAATCTAACTGGTGGATCTTCATTTCTTCTAAACCGCAGCTGCAATCATATCTGAGAAATTTAATAATTTTTCAACCTCTTCAACTAGAGGAAAGTTGTGAGTGTATAAATAATTTTTCAATCTCTTCAACAAGAGGAAGTTGTGAGTATATAAACACCTATATAAACGACATAAAAGAGACACAAAGTAATATTCATTGTTTTATTTACACATTCAAGTTGGATATAGATAGAAGATGACAAAGTCTGATGACCAGAGGCCCCAGTTTCAACATTTTTAAAAGGAAACTGAGGTCATGCCAATCCTAAATACCATGCATTCAGATTATGGTTTCAAGTTCAAATAACAGCTAATGACTCAATTCACATATATTCAGAAAGACAGCCAAAAATCACCCCAGACAGCCAAAAATCACCCCAGAATAAAACTCCCATGTCTCCACTATTTGACCTCTGTACCATTCAACTTCACTTAGATGTCTAATTTTTGCCTTGAAACTGCATAAACTCAATCTTCAAAAGTTTATTGTTCTGTAGGACAACCAGAAATTTACACTCAGTTAAGAAACATAAGATGCAGTTGTCTTTTAGCATGTCCATTCTTCTGAATGTATATCACTCATAATAATAATAACCGATACCTCAAAGCAAATAAAGTATTTTATGATGTGGCTTAGTGGTTTTATTTATGCCTCCTCAGGAAGCCAAGAGACCACAACACAAATCTGAAAAAGAATTAGCCTCTGTTTCTGATTAAACACGTATTGCTTAAAGCTATAGCAAGTGGAAAAAAAAAAAGTTTACTGCTAATTCATACAAGCAGTATTTTTTTCTGGACCCTTTATATAATGAAAGCTATGAAAATAGTGGCAAAGGATAAAAGAAATTAAACACAATTTAATTTCTTCATTTTGAAATGCAGTCAGTAAATGTTTTCATTCATACCCCTTTGGATTTTCTTATCTATCCTGTGCACCAAGGAAATAAAATGTATCCAGAAAGGTCAATTGATAAATGCTTATTAAGTTAAAGCATGTTTAAGCTAAAATCTTAATCCTAGAATTATTTGTTTGGTGGAAATTCAATAGGGCAAGTCTTATTAACAAAAATCATGTGGCTAATCATTAGTGTTTCATCTTTAAAACTACTTTTGAGTAGATTGCAAAAATTTTCTCCCATTCTGTAGGTTGCCTGTTCACTCTGATGGTAGTTTCTTTTGCTGTGCAGAAGCTCTTTAGTTTAATGAGATCCCATTTGTCAATTTTGGCTTTTGCTGCCGTTGCTTTTGGTGTTTTAGACATGAAGTCTTTGCCCATGCCTATGTCCTGAATGGTACTACCTAGGTTTTCCTCTAGGATTTTTATGGTATTAGGTCTAACATTTAAGTCTCTAATCCATCTTGAATTAATTTTCGTATAAGGAGTAAGGAAAGGATCCAGTTTCAGCTTTCTACTTATGGCTAGCCAATTTTCCCAGCACCATTTATTAAATAGGGAATCCTTTCCCCATTTCTTGTTTCTCTCAGGTTAAAGGGCTAATATCCAGAACCTACAAAGAACTCAAACAAATTTACAAGAAAAAAACAAACCCCATCAAAAAGTGGGCAAAGGATATGAATAGACATTTCTCAAAAGAAGACAGTCATACAGCCAACAAACACATGAAAAAATGCTCATCATCACTGGTCATCAGAGAAATGCAAATCAAAACCACAATGAGATACCATCTCACACCAGTTAGAATGGCGATCATTAAAAAGTCAGGAAACAACAGGTGCTGGAGAGGATGTGGAGAAATAGGAACACTTTTACACTGTTGGTGGGATTGTAAACTAGTTCAACCATTATGGAAAACAGTATGGCGATTCCTCAAGGATCTAGAACTAGATGTACCATATGACCCAGCCATCCCATTACTGGGTATATACCCAAAGGATTATAAATTATGCTGCTATAAAGACACATGCACACGTATGTTTATTGCAGCACTATTCACAATAGCAAAGACTTGGAATCAACCCAAATGTCCATCAGTGACAGATTGGATTAAGAAAATGTGGCACATATACACCATGGAATACTATGCAGCCATAAAAAAGGATGAGTTTGTGTCCTTTGTAGGGACATGGATGCAGCTGGAATCCATCATTCTTAGCAAACTATCACAAGAACAGAAAACCAAACACCGCATGTTCTCACTCATAGGTGGGAACTGAACAATGAGATCACTTGGACTCAGAAAGGGGAACATCCCACACCGGGGCCTATCATGGGGAGGGGGGAGCGGGGAGGGATTGCATTGGGAGTTATACCTGATGTAAATGACGAGTTGATGGGTGCAGCACACCAACAAGGCACAAGTATACATATGTAACAAACCTGCACGTTATGCACATGTACCCTACAACTTACAGTATAATAATAATAAATAAATTAAAAAAAAAAAAAAAAACTACTTTTAAGCTAACAAGAACATTTCTCACAGTTTGCAGGTTGATTCAGTAATGTACCTTTGACCTTCATGAGCCACTCACTTATAACCCTCCTTTTCAAATCTCCTAGCTTCTAAGTCTGCAATCAGAGAACACATATACAGAAGGAGTCTTAGGTGTTATGCTCACAGTGCAACTCCTTATATATTCAATTTAAAAATCTAAAAGTGCCTCTTAAAGCTATTTAACTTACAAAGTCTTGATAAAATGCACATAGATGTTGGTGAAGATACTTATTCATTCCAGACACATGATTTAAATAGTCAAGCTCTCATAGTATGCACACAAACAAAAGCTGGAAAAATTTAGAAAACATTTATTTTTTTTAAAACAAGGTCTTGCTCTGTTGTCCAGCCTGGAGTGCAGTGGTGCAATCATAATTCACTGCAGCCTTGACTTTCTGGGCTCACATGGTCCTCCCACCTCAGCCTCCCAAGTAGCTGTGACTACTTTTTTTTTTTTTTTTTTTCAGACATGAGATCTCACTATGTTGCTTGGCCTGCTCTGAAACTCACGGGCTCACGTGATCCTCCCACATCAGCCTCCCAAAGTGCTGGGATTACAGGCATGAGCCACTGTGCCCTGCCCCAACTATTTGGATCTTTAGTTCCCAAAATACCAAGTATCTGCATATACAAACATATCTGTATATTGGTGATTTTAGTTTTCATTTGGAAGTTTTCCATAAAAACCACAATCTTAGTTTTCTTAACTATGTGCCCTTAGTTGTGAATAATAATTTTGATAATGTTACTATCCCTTTAGGAAAATATTTAGCATAGGAACTCTGAGAAATATGTCTTGTCTGTTGCAGTTGACTACGTCTGCAAGAAGAGGAGGATTTGGAAAAGATATTTCAGTAATTCAACATAGCCAAAAACTTATCATTGTATAAGTATTAACACACTAGTAAGACAACTAATCTTATTTTATGTACCACAATATACTTAATGAGTAAATTTAACTAAACCTATCACAGTAAAGGGTAAATGACTACTCCACTCCTTTTACATTTGAAAGGGGCCCAGTAATGCTCACTTCAGTGCAAGGGCTCTGAGGTCTCCACACTCATTCCTCAAAGAGTAGCAGGGTACAAACTGAGTATTGAATTTGGAAGGGGAAACTGAACACATGTTTCCCAGCCTCTTCCTGGTTCCTCAATCTAGGAAGTGTAAGGCTTGCAAGTAGCATGAATTTTCCTATGTGCCATTTTGCTCCATGCTGTAAAGGATCTTGTCTCTATTGAGGAAACTTGTGGTTTCCAGGACTGCTGGAATTGGCAATCATACTCTCCAAAAGAAGATTTACTAGGTTAAAAAAAATGTGGTAATTTGCTCCACATCTTTTTTATCTTTTGTCTTCTCACTTGGTTCAGAACTTAGGCAGTTTAATAGAGTTCTCTTTATTGGACCCACTTGAGCCTCATATAAGATTTAATTTTAAATCATCTGAAAGAGAGTCTAAGGCACCCAAGAAGCCTCTAGTTCATTAATCTGCTTGACTTTCCAAATCTATGTGCAGTAGCCAGAATCTATGTGCATAGATCTACCTATATAAAAGCCCTTCTGTAATTACAATCTCTACCTGGGCTTTTTTTTTTTTTTTTAACGAAGAAATAGAAATGGGAAACTCAACCAATCTATATTTTTTTCTTATACAGCTCATCATAGAAATATATAGATATACATAAATAACTATATACATAGTTACAGAAATAACTTTTCATTTAAAACACTATTAAAATCAGAACACATATTTAATATATATTAAAAGGTCACAGGCTTAATATAGTTTTCTGTTGCTCTCTAATGAAAGGTGCATGAGAGACTTATTTACAAGGTTTCTTAATTTCAGCATTGGTTGCTTACTCTGCCCAAAATCACGAGTAATTGATGAAGGCCTATTTTGTTAATTATGTGAAGATCTGTTTTAATTGTGCATTCTGGCATTTTTATACAAAACAAATTGAAATCGTGATTTAGGAATTTTCTAGTAAACTTGATCAAAGTAGGCCACCAAACTTATTAATTCAGGCAAAGAAAGAGACGCTGGTTATCAGAATTGATCAAATGAGTGATGGTCAACAAATTCCTACTGTTTTGTGTACTATGGACACATAGTCTAGGAATTTACCCTAACTTCTCTTCTTCTCCATGAAATATATGAGAAATTGCCTGTCTCCAAGGCCAAAACTAAAAGCTACTTAAATTGATTACAGATGCTTATGTATCTCAAGATTAATGCACTGTGGATACAGAACTATCAACCCAGACTTCATAACCAAATCAACTGAAGCTCATATGGCACACACCTGTGGAACTCTGGACAACCTATGTGCTTTCAATTCCACATCATCCTCAAAGTCAAAGGATTCCCCCATGTAAATAGCTTGTCTCCTTTGCAAAGTTAAAAAAATACATTTTGCTTCATCTTTGCAATTAAAAACAAAATGAATATACATCTGGATAAGCAAACAGAAATCTGAAAAGTTCAATGACTGCATAACCTTGGGAATAAAGCGCAGTTTCACTGGATTTTATATGAATGTCTGGACTACACAATCTTTTTTACCTAAATAATATTATTCAAAGGACATTTTACTATTAATAACATCTCGAACCATTAGACAGCAGTTTCAAGTGTCACTCTTCATGTGTTTTCTCAATATTCATCTACTTATCTACTCACACATTTATTCAAAAAATGGTACTATTCAGTGATTAATGACACAAAATTCCTAACTTCAGCATTTATTCTCTTGACCAGCAAAACAACAGTCACTATTAAGCGGAAAAAGCGGTACAAAACAAATGTGTGTACGAGATATTAGAGAAGCAGAGAAAAGGGTACTTAACTCATTGGGTGGGGGTTCTTGGGGAGGAGAAATAACATCTGACCTTGATTTTGAAGGATAAGTAGAATAGTAAGAGTCAATTAGGTATGTGGGGAGGAGAGTCATCATGGCATATAACGACAGCATCATGACCAAAACAGTGTTAAGAAGTAAAGTGTATTTGAGGAACTGAAAATAGTTCAATACATTTTTAAAAGGGTGGCAAGGAGAAAACCCCTGGAGAGGCAGACAGGAAGTGCCACTTTACTTGTGATGTCTACAAGTTTGAATTTTAGTCAGAAGGGAATTTGAAGCCAGAGTAAATGGAAATAATTGACACATTTGGACAATGGACTAAAAGTATAGGCTGAAATAGGGCATGGGGTACGAGATAATTGGTGGCCTCCTCTATGGAAACATGGCAGGTGGAAGATTCCTTTAACTATATTGCAATACAGAGAAAGGAGCAGGTTTTGTAGGGGGCTGGTGAGTTAATTTTGTGTGTGTGGCGGGGGAACGGAGTCTCGTTCTGTCACCCAGGCTGGAGTTCAGTGGTACTATCTCGGCTCACTGCAATCTCCACCTGCCGGGTTCAAGCAATTCTCTGCCTCAGCCTCCCGAGTAGCTGGGATTACAGGCGCCAAGACACCACACCCAGTTAATTTTTGGATTTTTAGTAGAGACGGGGTTTCACCATCTTGGCCAGCCTAGTCTTGAACTCCTGACCTCGTGATCCACCCACCTTGGCCTCTCAAAGTGCTGGGATTACAGGCATGAGCTACCACGCCTGGCTGAGTTAAATTTTTTACGTGTTGCTTTAAAGATGCTAGAGGGCCATCCATGTAGAGATGTCCTCTAAGAACATGTTTATAGCAGTCTAGATCTCAAAAGTGAGTTTGAGGCAGAAAATCAGCCCCATTCATAGACCTAAAAAATGAATCACTTTCTGAAAGCTAATTTAAGAGTGTCACAAAATGACATCTGATGCAAAGCGTTTCTCCAAGTGGTCTACATTTTATAATATTTCATTGGAGGTCATTCCTTCAAAGGCTTCAGAAAAGTGGTAAAATTATATTAATCTATTTAGGACATTAACTTGTCTGGGTAGAAAACACATTAGCTACCCTAATTAGCTTATCATCTTTCACCACTTTAAACCATCTAAATTCTCAGGAAATTGGATACAGGTAGATATATATATATTTTTTTTTACCAGAAAGGAAGGGTAAAAGCAGAAGCATTTTGTAAGACCTTTCTTAACAAGCAAGTGTGTATTGCAAGGGGGCTCTGGGAAATGAGGCCTGCTACAGGAGGGGAGGGAGGAGACACAGGATGCACAGGAAAGACAATAGCAAGTACCAAAGAAAACCATCCTTGATTTCTAAAATTAGAAAATAGCATCAGTGACTGAAAAGGACCATGTACAAAGTCTGTGGGGTTTTTTCACTGATTATTATAACCAATTGCAGCTTCCATTACCATTTTCCAAATCTGCTATCTCTTGGGTTCATAGTTTGCTAAAGCTTTGGCCCCCAAAGGAACATTCTATCTCCTATTCTATACTAACTTCCCTAGCCAACATTTCTCCCTCAGGCAATGCATTTTTTTCTGCATTGCATGCATGAAATTTACAAAGCATATATCCCACATGTTAAAAACCACAATGCTTATATTAAAAGCAAGAGAGAGAAATAATGCACAAAACACTGAAAGGAAAACAAAAATTGTCCCCAGAAATAACTTGCCAAAAATGTAACCCTAGAGTCCTAAGTGGGGCTGGAAAGCAGAAAATGTTCATCTCAAACACCTTTACCTCTTTTTTACCCTCCTTAGGAACGTCCAGAATGTCTCAGGTCCTTATGAATTCCTAACTTCTTGTTCAAATTGACCCACAGAAAAAAAAATGCCCAATAAACTCATCCATGCTAAGTAATAAATTTGTCATACATTTTTACATTAATACATCATTAATGTTATTTTCTGACACATACATTAAAACACCAAAACAATATATACAATAAGGAAATCCCAATCATTTAAATAATGGAGAAGTAGTGACCAGGTGTCCCTTTAAATCATGTGTGTGCCTACACAAGCTGGCTCCCTTCGGTGTACTTATTGTTCATCGTGAGAAGCAACAGCTTCCTATCATCTGGACCAAGTGCAGGGAGAATGAAAGAAAAGCTGACTGTAACAGGGAGTGACAATAAATCATCATTCAGAGTCTGAAGGTGACAGTGTCTTTGCTGCACTTGTAATCCCTCTCATGATACTGGAGAGGACAGAGGGAGAGTTAAAAACAGTGGACATGTTCATCTCCAAGCAGCCTAACTGTGATGTTTCTAGGGAGAAGCAGTTCTTAAAACATCTTCTTCTGAAATTCTCTGAAATAGTAGTGCCTCACAGCGTCAATAATGGAGTAAGGGATTAGGAGGATAAATGGATATAACAGAATGAGACAAAGTCATGCTTTCAGGAAACCTACATCTCAGAGGTGAAGAAGATGGCAAGCAAGAAGCTCAAATAACAAGATAATTAAGGATGATAAAATAGGGGGAGCTCTTCATGGGAAGAGATGTGAGGAGACATGAATCTAAAAATGAGACAGCGATGTCAAACACAGTGAAACATAAAAGTGCTCAGGCAAATAAATGCGACACGCAAGGACCCTGAGCTGGTCTCTGGGCCTCCCCAACCAAGACTAAATACCTACAGCCTTCATTCCCGAATGTAAGCTGTACATTGGGACAAAAAAATATATATATGCCATTTGTAGAAATCATTAACAGCCAAACTGTTTTGGCTGTTTATACTAACAAGATTTGTCAATAGCTTGTGGATAGTTTTACATATGATGCAATTTGATATGGTTTGGCTGTGTCCCCACCCAAATCTCACATTGAACTATAATAATCCCTATGTGTCAAGGGCGGGGCCATGTGGAGATAATTGAATCATGGGGGTGGTTTCTCCCATACTGTTCTTGTGTACTGAATAAGTCTCATGGTATCTGATGGTTTTATAAGAGGGTGTTCCCCTGCACAAGCTCTCTTGCCTGCTGCCAGGTAAGACGTGACTTTGTTCTCATTCACCTTCCACCATGATTGAGAGGCCTAGCCAACCATGTGGAACTGTGAGCCAATTAAACTTCCTTTCTTTATAAATTACCCAGTCTCAGATATGTCATTATTAGCAGTGTAAGAACAGAGTAATACACAATTTAAGTAATGTATAGGTAACATTTTTCCTGGATCAATCTATACAGACTTTGGATGAGAGTAAGAAGGATGACAATGGCCTCTTCTCTTTAGAGTTGAGGAAGTGACTATAACAAAAGCTAAACATCAATTTGCCAAGGAAAAATTCAAAGTTAGCAAGGATATTCCAGAGAACAGTACCAGCCGGCTCTGCTGACACCAAATGTAGTGGGGAAATAAAGAGAGACTAATTTGTATTTATGAAATAGGGAAAGCAAACTACCTTGGGGATGAGTATTTTCTTATTCCCAGTAAACGACCCTTTTGTGGGAAATCACAACAGTCAGCAGAGAAGCAGGAGAAAACAGAAGTCTTCAATTCCCTCAAAAACACTTTCTTTGACGTAAAAGGAGCTTCGTTTGTTCTCTTACTGCAGTCACAGCAGGATGAAACCATATTATAATTCTTAATTCCAGGAAATTTAGGACAAATTATGAACAAGCTATTCTTTTAAAACAGCTGCTACTTTTAGTGTCTTTATAATTATTTAACTTCCTGGAAAGAATAACATATACAACTCTTCATCTTCCAAACTAAAATGTTTGGGCTTTTTAAAAATGTTTAAGTAAATGTTAGAGTTGTTTTAATAAAAACATACCAAATTTACCTTCTTCTACCCACAGTGTTTACAGGTTCTTCTGTATCACTATATCACCCCCCCAAAAAAAATGGCCCTGACGGAAAGAAAAAGTAAAAGTGGGGGCTTTGAAAATTATCTATTACAATAACTGTATATTTTGGTAATCATATATATATATATATATTTTTTTTTTTTTTTTGAGACAGAGTCTTGCTCTGTTGCCCAGCCTGGATTGCAGTGGCATGATCTTGACTTACCACAATCTCTGCCTCCCGGGTTCAAGTGCTTCTCCTGCCTCAGCCTCCCGAGTAGCTGGGTCTACAGGCGTGTGCCACCATGCCCAGCTAATTTTTGTATTTTTAGTAGAGACAGGGTTTCACCATCTTGGCCAGTCTGGTCTTGAACTCCTAACCTCGTGATCCACCCACCTTGGCCTCCCAAAGTGCTGGAATTGCAGGCGTGAGCCACCTCACTCAGCCCAATAATCACATTTTAAATAGTGATAGTGTAGTTCAACCTACTGGATTATGTTATTTCAACTCTACCCTTTCTTAGAATAGAGTAGCTACATATATTCATGGACTCTTAGAGAATCTATACCACCTGGACATTGTGCAAGTGAGAGAACTGAATTCAGCCCAAGAATCTTCAACAACTCACCCAGGATACCACAGGGAGAAAGTGAAAATGGCTGATGAGGGAAATATTTTTAGGTGAATATTTTTGTTCAGAGAAGCAGAATAAAATTTCTCACCTGTATGGATCCAGATTTACACCCTGAAGTAAAGTAGAACCTTTTAGCTGTGCCCAGCCTTTCAGCTTGCAGCCAGGATAGATGGAAGGCATTGCACTGACTCCCAACAAAAAGAGAATCAAGGGGAAAAATCCAGTTCTGCCCCAGGCAGGCAGAGTGACAGTCCTAAGCAGAGTAGGCAAAGTTTTTTTCTGTAAAAAGCCAAACAAAATATTTTTAGTTTCTAGGGACAAGAAACAAATTATACTATATACTTTTAAAACAAGTGAGAACACAAATTCTCAGAATGTTTTCGTTGATGAAATTCAAAATACAGTGATAACTGAGTACTTTTTTGTAATATAGGTCTACTAATGAGAAAAGCTGAATTCTTTATAGGGTGTATAATGTGTCACCTAATGAGACTCAAAGGTAAAAACTGTCTCTGGTGTGTGAACCAGAGAAAACAGACAGTAAGCTGTATTCGACCCATAGGACACAGGGTACCCACCCTGGCTTTCAGTGTGGCTCTATGTGTTATTACCCAAATGTCCTCCCATCCAGTAAAGAAAAACCGGGGCCAAATTTCTTAAGACAGATGGAGTAAGATGTAATGTTTCTCAATGAGAAAACCTCTTATTATTTTAAAGCCTGTAGCAAAAACAGCAGTTGTACCACTGAAAGAGGCCACAGCGCAGCAAATTAAAACGGTGCTAATGAGAACAGCAGGAAGACCTTGAGAATCATGACAAGAATGGTGTTCACCATCAAGGGGCTCTAGAGGAATTAGGCCTTGGTCCAGCCTTTATGTAAATATCCATATTTGCTTTATGTAAATATCCATAAAGCAAAGACGTCCAAAATTGTTCTCAGGCTATGCAATTGTGCTTAGATTGTCTTACTCCAAGGCAGTGTGCTCTCGTGGAGGAAGGTCACATATTCACATTTGTATAATCTTTTTGTTGCTTCTTAAACTCTGAGTCTTTAACACTGAGATTCTTTTGCCTGTCCCAAAGCTTAGTCACTCCATTCTAATTCACCACAGGTGATCAGTCTAAGAAAGAAAGAATGCGATACAAGTGAGGAATTTTCAAGCTTTTGGAGATAAAGGGAGAATGACAGTGTGTAGTTTGATGCAAAAAGGAACACAGAGAAAGAATATTCTCTTACCAGATATACACTTGCTGAATGGATGTTCTAGAACTCTCAGGTCATGCTACTAATACATGTTACTGATGAGGTTCAAGAAGTTTCAAGAGCCCTATGGAGATCTAAAATTGTAGGCCCTAGAAAAGTGGCTAAATTAAAATACAAGAGGAGTCTACAGATAAATTTTGCTTCTAGAAGGAATTGTGTCCATGGCTGGAGCTTGTCAGCCCAACATAGCTTACACTGTCCTCATGAGTAGTGTTAGCTTTGAGGACCTTTGTGATCACTGAGTAATTGCAGAACCTTGTGTTCACTCAGGACAGTGATTGTTGGATTTAGAATGCGTACAGCTTCCAATGACTAACTCTGCACATCACTTTCTCTGACTCCATTGTCATAATCCCAGTAGGCCCTTCTCCCATGAGAGACTAGGGAAGCTTTATCAAGAATGAAGACTATGAGATATTAGCCTACTTGCAAGCTAACATATTAGCCCCCCACAGCTTCAAGGGGATAGGCAGAAGACACTGGACTCCCAGATCAAAGAGAAAAACTTTATTATTCAAGGCACAATGAGCATCCTTATCTTCATATTTTCCCAGGTGGACACAGCACACACACTGGGTATGCATCATAGATGAACAACCTTTTGCTGGCAAAACCCCAGTTTCTAATAAAGAGCTACAGAGAATAATAAACCCAACATCTGCCCCAGATGAAGACACTGTATTTATTAGACTGGACAGTAGACAAATGCCTTTTGCATCAGAGAGAGAAATCATCTCTATCTTCAGAAGCTGTTTGCTCTACCAACATCCTTGAAAAGATAGAGTGATCATCATTGGTGCCTTTATTTGCAAGACATACATGGAGAATTGTCTCCCAACACGCCAGGACTTGCTTAAATTCATTCATGTCACATTCCCTATTGGGCTTCCAGATAGTAAATAAATCACATCAACCTAATTCTTCTCTTTCCCTTCCCTGTCTAGTACACTAACATTTATTGATTAGTTAGGCAGTGAGCAACTATTTATTGAACGCCATTCTAAGACATGGCTTTATTCTTATGCAGCTCAAAGTCATCAGGAAAAATAGTCATTAGGGAAAAAGAAGTGAGTCATGATTTCTAACCGCTGCAATAAAGATACCTGAGCCAAATAAAGATACCTGAGCCAAGCCATTTGCTATTTCTCAGATTCAATTTTTGCTTACATCTCACTGAACAGAACTTAGTGACATAGCCTCACATAGCAGGAAAGGCAAGGAAATGAGTACATTGTTGCCTGGAATGACATCAAGGTTCTGTTACTAAGGAAGATGGGAAATATGGATAATGGGTGCAATTAAAATATCTGACACAAGAAAAAAACCTATAAAAGTTATGAAGAATGATACATCTTTGGGAAATTATTCTGCTCGTATAAAACCAGTTTTCCCCAAATATGAATTAGGTATTCCTGTCAAATGTTAGGTGATTATGTAACTGAACGAGAAGATAGAAAATTAGACTTACCATGCTTATTTATTCCATTAAACAAACAGATTAACTCAGTTTAGCATTTATATATGCCATTGTGTGGTAACTATCGTGTAGTAATAATCTAACAACATAAAATATTGCTTTAAGATTAAAGCATAAAATTTTCAAATACTAAGAAGTTACCAAAAACTGTATACTACAGACTCACTGTATACTACAGTTCCACTGAAGGTTGTTTCAAGACGTTCTTTTAAAATTTAGAACATAAAGGGCAAGGAGGTGAAAATACTAGACAAAAAGGGAAACAATCTAAAAAAGCCTAATTCTTAAAACAATATATTGGAAATTTCAGAAGGAGATATAATAGACAAAGGAGAGAGAATAATCAATAAAATAATAGTTGAGAATTTCTCTGAAGAAATACTAAATGTTAAAAACATGTTATGGTAGTAGAAACATAATTATACTGGAAAAGATTTAAATATTTCTCCAGAGTAAATGGGGGATAATAGATGGGGGGGGAAAGTGAATGTGTTTCTTTTCCACAAATACCAAATTTCAGAAGACAGTAGAGCAAAATTTCTAGAGTTTGAGCTTCAATACCTTCACACCCAATCAACCTCGGATTTAACTGCTAGGGCAACTGAACAGTATTCTTACACATGCAGGAATACTACTACCCATGTGCCCTCCCCCGCCACAAAAAACTCAAACGTTTCATCAGTTGAGGAACAGAATAAAAATAAGACATCTGTGACATACTGACAAAATGAAATGAAAAAGGCAAGCTCAAAATATGTCTTACAATATGAACTTTCTGTTTAAAAATATTTATTAAACATATTTAATGGAGATATATATCTCTATTTAAAAGCTTAGAAATATATAATCAATATCTTAACAGTGGTTATGTTTCACTAGTGGGAAAAATAATTTTTAATATTTATGGTCTATATCTGAGCTGTCCAACATGGTAGCCACTAACACATGCAACTAGTAAATGCTTGAAATATGGCTGGTCCCAGTGAGAGGAGAGATATGCTATAGTGCATGCCAGATTTCAAAGACCTAATGTGAAAAATGAAAATAAAATATCTTATTGATAATTTTATGTTAAGTACTAAAATAATATCTTCAATCATTAAATGAATAAATTTTATTATTAAAATTAATTTTATCTTTTTTTAAAAAAATTATCTCATGAATGTAACTACTAAAAAGCTTTAAATTATATATATTGTGAGTAATGGAAGTCCTATTCGAATTAACAGTTTTAAAAAGAAATCTGTAACTCATGGAGCTGGGAATAGTATTGGTATAACTCATGAGATGAAAGGAAAAGCTATGGGAACCAATATTCCGGTCATTATCCATCTCCCAGCTCTGTCTTCAACTGGCTTCTTTCCGTGGGAGGCTTCTCTCCACCTCGCAGGAAACATGTTCGCCAGCAACTAAGTTTTTCATCCTCCCAAATAAAAGAAACATCTTTCTCTCCACATGTTGATGTGGTTTTTGCTTTGTTTTGTTTTGAGATGGAGTCTTGCTCTGTCACCCAGGCTGGAGTGCAGTGGCGCGATCTCAGCTCACTGCAACCTTCACCTCCCGGGTTCAAGCGGTTCTCCTGCCTCAGCCTCCAGAGTAGCTGGGATTACAGTTGCCTACCACCATGCCCGGTTAATTTTTTTGTAGTTTTAGTACAGACACGGTTTCCCCATGTTGGCCAGGGTGGTTTCAAACTCCTGACCTCAAGTGATCCACCCACATTGGCCTCCCAAAGTGCTAGGATTACAGGCGTGAACCACCGTGCCTGGCTCATGTTGATATGTAAGCTGAAAAAATTACTCCGGTTGGCCCTACTTCGGACATATGGAAACTCCTGGACTAGTATTTTTTCTGACAAGGTCTGAATGGCAGGTAGACAGGGTACCTACAGGAGGGTGAAAGACAGGCAGAATGGGCTTGTCAGGGTCCATGACCAGAAGGAATAAGAAAGTGTTCTAAGAAGACAGCCCACTAGAACCAAAGTCTCAAAGTTATTATGCTAGACAAGTATTTCGTGAAATGAAACATTATGCATTAGACCATTATGACTTACATCATGTCCACTACACAAAAGTCTGGAAAGTGGCAGAAAATAGAAAGATTGAACAATAATTTCAGGGATAAAATGGACTAAGTATGATTGCACGATCTGTCTGTTCTTGTAAAAAATCACTTCTATAAGAAGGATTATGTGCATTTTTGCTCTAGTTTCCTTCCACCACAGTCTGGCATATAAACTATGCCTGCCTCTTACCCTTTGTGAACTAGAGATCCTGCTCTGTTTTTATTGCCTTAGGCTTTCAGAGATCAGCAATTACAAAAGCTTCCAAGACTTTTCTCTGCTCAAAAGCTTTGTATACTTTCCCAAAAGAACATAATTTAGGATCTATCTTTGCAGGTCACAGGTGCTTTCCCACCTGAGGGTCAGGAGGAGGACATCAAGAGAAAGGATCAGTGAAGACAGAGCTTGGAGCAATCACAGCTTTTGTCTCACCATTTAGCTTTCTGCTCTCCTTCCCTATGTAGACATATCTCCACTATTTATACTGGAGAAACATAGATGTGCTCATGATTTCCTTGGATTGATTTAATGTAAGTTAACTTATTAATAAATAACCTTTCTTACCTTTCCCTTTCCATTATCTCATAACATACACAGCACATGAAGCAAAGAAGAAAGTTTCCTGGAGGTATTACTTGTTCATTTATCACCCAAGTTGTCTTTATCCTGTTTTTGCTCATTTAAACTGTGAAGTATTGAAAGGAAAAAAGAAAAAAATGTATGACGAAGGAAAGACATTTCCTTTCTTATTTGCATTTCTCCATCTCTTGTCATCATTCTCCTTTACTACACCTTGGCCAACATAACCATTCTGCAATACCAGCATTTCCCACTCCCTTATGATAAATATTCACCTCTTATCTTCTAATATCTTATAATCTGCCCGCTTGGGACCAGTAACACCTACATCAGAGACTATGAGTGATTGGCGATGTAATTTAATAAAGGACCTGAGAACATCTGGAAACAGACCAGTATTCACTGTCAGTAATAATGTTTGTGCATATCTGAGTTTTCTTTCAGCAAAATCCCTTAAACTTTATTTAATTTTCATTGTAGAGGACCTGTTCACCATAGAAAGCACAATTTGATAAATAGCAAGTAATGAGTAGAGGGCACACATGCAGTAGTAATCCAGAAAAGGAAAATGTTACTGCTGTAACAGCACAAATGAGGTCATCATGGTACAGGGGCTGTAATAGTCAGAGGCTCAACGTGGTGGTCACTAGCCTTTGATTAGCAATTTCCAGTTAGTCAGAGTCATGGCCAAGGACAGAGGGCAAAGCATGAAAGACGTATCAGCAATAACTCAGAAGCAGGAAAATGGAAAAAGTCTTAAAAAAAAAATAACCTGACTTGGAAACCAGGGATGAAACCAATAACACAGGTCACAGCTGGGAGAAATGAAGCTGAAGGTGGAGAAAGCATGGAGGAGGTGAGTCACAGGCCAAGGAACAAAAGCCAGCGAACAAAGCATGGAACACCATGAGTCAGCCACGCTCAGGATAATGAGCAAAGACAGCCTTTCCATGAAACAGCCGCCTTTTGGAGGTGCATGATGGCTGGACTTTCAAGTCTTAAGTTAGCAGGAACATGGGACTGCTTTGGGCCCTGCCTCTGGACACTTGGGGGTCTGGTGGACACAAGAACCCCAGTGGAGGTACCTCTAAAAGAATTCAGATCCCATCAGAGAGGAAGGAGAGAGATTATTCCAAAATGTGGTCATGTGATAAAGCAGCAAGTTGAGAAGGCAGATGGGCCCACATGGCGGAGGACTTAAGGAGGATTTAAGTAGTGAATTCATAACCTGAAGGCTCTTTGGAAAAGCAGAATAACATCATAAAAGCAAAATTGTGCATGGAAAATCAAGGACTTTCTATTGTACTTTGAATCTCTGTTTCATTTATATTTTAAATGTCTAATTTAATTGTTGCAGTCATATTTCAAAATCATATGGCCTAGCAGAAATCATAAATCTTATTAAATGCTCTGTTTCTTAGTCCAACTGCTGTAACAGAATACCACAGACTTGGTAATTTATAAACAACAGAGATTTCTTACACTTCTGGGGGCTGGGAAGTCCTAGGTTGAAGGGGCCACATCTGGCAAAGGCCATCTTGCAGGATAACATGGCAGAAGCCATGAGGGTAATAGAGCATTGGATGAGGAAGGGAAGAAAGTGGGATGAAAACATCCTTTTATCAAAAAGTCACTCTTCAGATAAGTGACCTTCTCCAGCAATAATGGCATTAATCCCATTCACGAGGCTTAGCTCTCATGACCTAATCACCTCTTTGAGGTCCCACCTCTCAACACTGTTCACTGGGGAATCAGTTTCCAACAAATAAGCTTTGAGGGACACATTCAAACAATAGCATTATGATAACGTAAACTTTTTCTTTTTTTTGAGACGGAGTCTCGCTCTGTCGCCCAGGCTGGAGTGCAGTGGCGCAATCTCGGCTCACTGCAAGCTCCGCCTCCCAGGTTCCCGCCATTCTCCCGCCTCAGCCTCCCGAGGAGCTGGGACTACAGGCGCCCACCACCTTCCCCGGCTAGTTTTCGTATTTTTAGTAGAGACAGGGTTTCACCGTGTTAGCCAGGATGGTCTCAATCTCCTGACCTCATGATCTGCCCATCTCAGCCTCCCAAAGTGCTGAGATTACAGGCGTGAGCCACCGCGCCCGGCTGATAATGTAAACTTTAAGTAAGTAAAGAAATGAATCCCTTTTCTAACACTTTCCAAATCTGTTTTCAAGTTATTAATCTATATTCTTTTATATATATGCATGTTTATATATTTATGTGTCTGCATGTATGTGTGTGTATTCCAAAGTTTAAAAAACAATACTGCACTCCAGCCCGGGCGACAGAGCCAGACTCCGTCTCAAAAAAAAAAAAAAAAGAAAAGAAAACAATACTTAATAGGTTTCTCTACTTTAGAACTAATATTTTAACCTCCAAGATTGGGATCGGTTTGCATTATTTATCAAATTGTTTGACCCTGCATGATTTGTTCTTGAAGCACATATTGGCAACCTTCCTGGAGCAAGTGTTCATTGGAATATCTGTTTGAGAGATTCTGTTTCAGTCTACTGGCTTTTTCCTAAGAAACCAAGCAGTTTGATGTTGCTCAACCAAAAGATGGTTTGGAATGAAGTAACTATTCACGGCAGAATCTACCATCTCCCAAATTGTCAAATTATCGGTACTGTTCTTAAGAAAATGTTTCATGCATAATACGCTGAATGTCTTCTTGAGAAAGCAGTGTCCTGCTTTCAGGATTCTGAAGGCACATCAGGATCTTTGGTGGTTTGTAATTATTTTCAAATTCCATTTTGCTGGTAGAACAGAGAAACACAAGTTTTAAAAGATGCTTCTTAACATGTGGCTAGATAACTAAAGTTTATGCATATTCTGCAATAAGTATATCTTCATATATTTATACACACATATAAAAGGAACTTTGATAAACACCTTGCAACTAGTCTTGTGAATTTATTTTTAATATTGGTTATGAATCAATGTATTGTACTGAGCCTGAGAGTCCTAATCTACAGAACGGGTCTATTAATTCTTATTCTTCTGCTAAAGTGGGTCAAAGAGATGAAAGTATTTTGTAAACTGTTTATGCAAATGTAAATGGTATTATTCAGTATATTTTTGTTGTATATATTTAGTGTCCTTGGTTAACTGAGTGGCTTAATCATTGGAATAGCTTATTCACCTGAAGCACATACTCTTTGGGTATGTATCTACATTAAAACCTAAGCCACATGAATAAAACAGATGTAAATCAAAATTGATATAGATTATCATTGAACCTGGAGTCATATCGTGTTGACCTGCCTAGATATTAAATTGGGATGATTAGTTCATCTACCTCTAAATTCTGAAAAAATACAGATATTTTCCCCCAAAGTTTGTGTTGCTCACTGCATCTTATAAATGTCACATGTAACTGATTCTCTCCCACTCTTAGCCCTAAATTTTTGTCTACCAAATCCCTCTATAAAACCATGACTATGAAATAAAGGGAGAGGACTGGATAGGATGTCTGTGACAAAAAATACAGACTCATAATGCACCAAAACACAGCATTTAGATTCTGAGTATTTTTATTTTACTCTGAGAATTAAAAGCAGGCTGTTGACGCACAGTCAATAAATCAAACACATGAAAATCTTGGGCTTTCTCCCCAGTGTCCACTTTACCAGGGTTTCTAATAAAAAGTCCCATATTTTGAATTCAGCTCATTCAGACCTCAAATCCAAACATAGTTTAATTATTGAACTATGGCTGTTGTTAAACGTCACAACCGAATGTTAAAAAACAGTTGCTGAAACATAGACTGTTCACCAAGCACTTTCACCTGACTTCTAAATACGTGGTTAATAGATGGGGACTTTTTTCTTTGTTTTGCCTGTTTTTGTTTTTGTCTTTTGTGTGTTGCCTATTCATAAGACTCTCAGGAAAAAAAAAACTGTCAATGTTTACAGGAGAAAGTTAAAAAAAAAACTGAGCAATACATGCAAACATTGTTTGAACTCACAAATTGGCTGAAACAGGGACCAATTCCCGCAAAAAGAAAAGTGACAAGGAGTAACTAGAATACAAGTTCCCATCAGAGGTTAATCTATATGTTTTCTAAAGCTGGGAAAATAAAACACAATCAGAATATCCAAATATTTTGAAAACACTACTAAGACATTTCATTTGGTCCAAGCCCCTGATTTATAGACATTATAAACAATTGGGCAAAGCACAAAGCTTGCTGGAGACTCTTCAAAAGAATGATGCAAAGAGCAGGAAGAAAATTAATAAGCAACAGATGCATGCATGAGCATTCTGTGTAACTGGCTGTGAGTACAGCATGTGCTGTTTTGTTTGTGCATGAGTTTCCTTAACACATGCACTATTTGTATCTGTAGATATTATACCAAAAAAATCACCATTACAAAAGAGGCTTAAATATTACCAGTTACTACAATTTTAACAAAACGCATAAAGACAAGTATTCATGGTGAAAAAATACATATATTTTACTTCTCAGTTGCATACCTTTTTTTCCTTCAAAAACAAATCTTGGATAAGAAAAGGCAAAGCAATAGTTTGCCAGAGAATCAACTGATGCACTTGGTTGCGAGACAGGTTTTAAATGTGCAAATTACTTCCATCCAATAGTTCACTTTTGTTTCAAACCATTCATTTTTTTATGTACTAATTTTTCAAACAAAAGTCATATGATTGACTCTGAATAGGTTATGCCTCCATCTTCTGTCCTTACTTTTACCTCTTCCATGTCTAGCCACTTATAGAAGTGATATAGAACTACGATGCTGCTTAGGGCTAAAAAAAAAAAAGAATCAAATTTAATGTGCTTGTCTCTATTCAAAAGATTGAATTATATTCATCCTACATTGTTATCCTTTTATTCTTTAATCATAAATTCTACAGATAACCAGTAATGCTTGATGGGCACCAGGTACCTGGAACTAGGGGTGTAAGGATGAGAATGAAAGACACAGATTCTGTTGTCACAGAATTTGCAACCAAGCTAATAAAAAGCCAAAGATTAAAAATACATTCAGTTAATTAGGTTTGACATCCAGCAACTGAATTTTCTTACCAACTCATATAATACGCTCATTCAAATATTCACACATCATTCATTCAACAAACATTTATTCTTACCATGCCTAGTTATGGCAGACACCACTATGTTAAATCCTGAGGTAGGTGTAAGAAGCAAAAATATCCTTGCTCTGGAAATGCTCAAAGACGATCACATAAGATAGATCTGCAAATATGTAGTACTAGAATGTACTAACAGAAATGTGTACTGACACGATGCCAAGCACATAGTAGGTATGGAAAATAAGATGTTCTTGCTTTGGCAAAAATAGACCAAGGAGCTATTTGCCTACAGAGGAGCTAATTATTCTGCCTGATGAAGCTGGACAAGTTTCCATAGAGGAAATGGCATTCGATTAGGGTTTACAGGGATGAACACACATTTCCCAGATGGTGAAGAACACAAAGACTGTTTTGGGAAGAGGCAAAATCACATGTAAAAGCACAGAGAGCTATTAAAAATGTGTAGAATAATCACACATGCCCGATCTCAAGTTCTAAAATTCTAGTGAAGAGGGATTTACTCTGTACATTATATCCTCAGGGAAATTTTAGTTTCCATGCACATGAATTTATACTTCTTCCTGCCTTAGATTATTAGAGAAATAGGAAACTAGAAGTTAAGAAAAGGAAGCAGGAATAACTCACAAGGGAAAAGATAAAAGAGAGATGAGGCAATGCACTGAAACTGTAGGAGAGAGAAGGAGACCTGGGAGAGGATTATCCTAAAACCTTGTAATTGAGTGTTTTGGTTCATGGGTGAAAACATCCATGGAGTTGTAGGTGAGGAAGAGCTTTCTTGTAAATTTACTATGTTCAGAATTGGCACCACTGGGCCCTGCATTGCGGAACGGAAGTTGAGAAATAAAGACTACCCGAGGTTAGTTTTCCAGCTCAGGCATCCACATGAATGTCTGCAGAACGGCTGTGAAATCATACCGATAAAAGGTAAATTAAAATCATAAAATCAGAGAGGCTTTGAAAATTAGTGGACAAACACAGGGAATCTTCTGCACCGTAGATTAACACCATCAAACAAAAAAATCTATAAGTTCTGTATTTAAAATATGGAAAATGGAGAACAGAGATATTGAAAAGTCACTGGTGATCAAAGAATGATAAATTAATATGTATCCATCCCATGCTATTAATTACCAAATGAAGGAACGTGTGAGATATTGGCATTCTCATTACTTGGTGGGCTGTTTTCATGGCTCTATTTAAGAAAACATAAACTATGCTCATCAGATTTTTGAGAGATTAACTAATGATCTAATTTCCCCAATCCTATTTTTCCCCACGGGATTGTAAATTTCTCACATACGGATTTCATAAATCTAATTTTATGTATACAGAAGGGACTATTACATTGCAGCCAACTAAATTTACCATATCTCACATGGTTGTATACACACAACCTTAGGAGAATTGCAAGAAGCAAGTTTGTCAAAGTGAAACCAAAGAGTTTTAAAAGTGTCCTGTAGCCAGTAAGAAACTAAGGAAAGATTTTAGGAAACTCTGTCTTGAAAATAATTTTTTATTACTGCCTCCTCTTCTTGACTATTGAGAGTTCTTTTTGTAAGGTGCCATCTTTGAATTATGTTGAGTCTTCCTAGAAATGTGGTGGAAAATTCTTTTTTATTGAGAACATATGCATTAAAGGAAAGGAATTTTACATGTGGGAGAATACAAAATAACCAATATCCTAAGTTAAAGAGAGACAGGGAGAGAGAGTAATTTGTTTTAGGCTCCTTCACTGCAAAAGAAGAGGATTTGGTATTGTTTTCATTTGTTTAACTGCATGCATTGCTTGGTGGACAAACGAAAATCAGGCAATTCTATTTGCCAAAGCTTCAAGATCTCACTCTTGAATCAGAATACCAGTACACTCTTAAGACACAGCAAGAAGGAAGCTGCAATCCCGCATCACACACGAATCACATGTAAACTATGTACAGTAGTGATCTTCCCAGTGGTAGAAGAGCTCAAAGCCACATGAAACCAATCAACACCATATTGATGTCATCTTCTCAAAACTTCTCATCTGTTTCAGAGCCATCAGACATTGTGATCTTTAAAGCAGATATTTACCCTCTCTGTTGCTAACTAAGCCAAATTTTGCATTACAGTAACTTTTCTTACAAAATATTTTTCGGATTGTTGAAAGAACATAAAATGGGGTGGTTTATTTATTTAGTGGCAATAGTAATTAACACTGATATTATTAACTTATAAACTGTCCATTTAAAAATATGCTTATACATTTATTATGTGTCTTTTTTAATGACTACATCAGCCAGACTCCTAACAGAAAATTATGACATTCTCAAACTGGATAATTTGAGTTCAATAAAAGACCTATTTCTAAAAGTATGGATAAAGCTAAAAATGGTAGCTCCAATAATAGTAAAATACCTCTTTCTTGCAACCTTTGATAGGCAATTGCTCCTCTGGTTTGAAAACTGTCCCTTCCAGAACTCATGCCAAAATGTAATTGCCATTGCGACAGTATTAAGAGGTGGAGTCTTTAAAAGGTGGCAGGCCATGAGGGCTTCACCCTTGCATGTGGAATGGGTGCCTTTATAAAAGGGTAAATTTGGTTTCCTCCTTCTCTCTTGACATTCTGCCTTCCACCATATGAGGGCACAAGAAGAAAGCCCTTGCCAGATGCTGGCACCTCAATCTTGGATTTCCCAGCCTCAAGAAGTAAATTTCTGTTCATTAAAAATTACCACATCTGTGTCATTCTGTTATGGCAGCACGAAATGGACTAAGGCAGTTGTCAACAACTTGACAAATCTCAAACTCTCCCTTGGCATCTGAAGTACAAGGCAGAGACCCCACTGAGAAGTCTTCTATATGTTTACATGACATGAGTGGATTTAGTTTTCCTCATCATAATCTGTCAGAGTTTCCTCTTAGAAAAGCTTGTGAAAACTACATTGTCATGCCCTTAACACTGGATTGGAAAAACCGCACCAAAATCGCTTGAAGGAAAACTGACTGAACAAAGTTTCACAATAATGTCACTCCTACAATGCATCATCTTTGCAAAACAAGATATCAAATTCTATAACTTCCCAGCACACTAAATTATCTCCCATTTCCTCTACTTTTTTTCTTACAAAAACATATACTATACAAATACACATACCCCCCATTGCCTATCAACAACAATTGTGTACTGAGACTTCCAAAGAAGTTAGGTGACAGTTTAAGTTAGGTGACTTTACATTTGCGTGTATGTAATTACCTGTGAGCATAAGTCTTACCTTTCATGGTTTCCTAGGTAATAGGACCTCTTTGTTGACAGAACAATCCTAATATTGACATAGGAAAAGGAGCCACAAATAAGAGTTGGGCTGTTACTTAGGAAAGCTTGTCATTGTTACTTCCCCAGGCGATAAGAATAAATGATACAATAAAAGAATGAGTGCCTGCTTCAGCAATGCATCATTAAAAGTGAAGAACTACTACAGGAAGCAGAACTCTAAAAGAATGTATGCACTTATGCAACCTTCCTTTTAGCCTTTTGCAGCTAATTCTTATTATTATACATCAAGATAAGAAAAAAAATCACATAAATCTTTGAGGAAAAAAGAATGAAAGAGGGCTTTCTTTAAAGGTTACTAGCTAAATCCGTTTCTTTACTTTCCGATTTTTCTTTCCTTTTAAATAATCATTGAAGGCACTGATTCAAAGGAAGTTAAAGCTGCAAAAGACCTAGAAATATTCTAGGAGTCTATTGACTTTAAAAATATTTTTTTCTTACATCAGGTATAACTCCCTTCAGGGTCTCTTGTAAGGCAGGCCTAGTGGTGACAAAATGACGAGTTGATGGGTGCAGCACACCAACATGGCACAAGTATACATATGTAACAAACCTGCACGTTATGCACATGTACCCTAGAACTTAAAGTATAATAATAAAAAAATAAAAAACAATAAAAAAAAAGAAAAAAAAAACCATTTTTTTCTGAAGAATATTTTGTTCAAGTTCAGTGAAATTCCAACATGTGACAGCGCTTTGTTCTGGCTGAAGTCCACTTGGGTTCCTTTCCTCTTGTAGCCTACATCAGTAGTGGCTTCTACAGGGATTCTGGGTAATTCCCCACAAGAGCACTGGCCTGGAATAGTGCCCCCTATGTAGAAATAAGAAAAAAATGAGGCACAGAAAGATGAAAAGATCCACCATCACAAAGGTGGTACACAGCAGATAAACATCTCTTCCTTACCTTTTTATCTCCTAAATTTGTCTTCTCATCTTTAAATCGTTTGGTAGGTCTGCAGAATAACTTTCCAGAGAAGATCGACTACACCACATAGCTAAAAGCTAACTTTTTTTTCTTTCATTTCAAAAACTCAAAACACCTGGTTGTGAAATGGGACATTTTCACAGAATATTTAATTATGGTCCACTTACTGATAGTATCAGTTTTATGTGAACAGTTACATGGCAATTAAATTTCTCAGATTACCATTTTTAAAGAGTTCTCCAGAGTGCGTCAATGGCAAGGGATCCATTTTTCCAAACCTGTCTTGTTTCCTTAGTGAGTCAGTCTCTCAAAGCTTGTACTGCAGTCATTGTTTGTATTATAAAAGTAATCCCTAAAGTAAGAAGAACAACTACATATAGTCTCTATAAAATTCCTAGCCTAAATAGTCAAATGCCTTGCTTTCTCAAGTATTGCTTAATATTACCTAACTATGACTAGGACTGTACAAAAATATAGAACACTTGGGAGAAGATTATGGCAACAGTGAGACCTGGGAACATTTGTGTATTGGAAGGAAAAACCATGATTCTGGTGGGCAACAAAGAGAATGATCTTGAACAACAAAAGAAGAATATAAGAGTCTGGCATATCATGCTTTTCCAAACGTATGGCTTCATTTAACAAACTTGGGACAGTCTTTATTTTTTCCATGATTACTTGTGTGTCAGCAGGCATAGCTTGGCCTTCTCCATCATAGGCCTGACGCTGAGTCAATGCTTAGCATCCAAACCACACATAAACTATTTTTTCCCCTAGAAAGTGCTCATTGGATGACTTAATAAAAGTATTTTAATGTTTGGAAAGGAAAAACATGCTTGCCTTATTCCTTTAGATTTACAGCTGCTTAGGGTTTATAGAAAATACTGTTGTCAACAATATTCAAAAGGCAGAATAAAAGAGTTTGAGGATGTAATCTTGCTACCTCTGTGTTACTCCTACCATTCTGATATGGTTTGGTTCTGTGTCCCCACTCAAATCTCATCTTGAATTGTAATCCCCACACGTCAAGGGAGGGACCTGGTGGGAGGTGACTGGCTCATGGGGGCAGTTTCCCCCATGCGGTTCTCATAATACTGAGGGAGTTCTCATGAGATCTGGTTGTTAGATAAGCAAGCAACTGGCATTTCATTGCGCGCTCGCGCTCTCTCTCTCTCTCTCTCTCTCTCTCTCCCCCCTGCTGCCACGTAAGACGTGCCTTGCTTCCTCTTTGCCTTCCACCATGATTGTAAGTTTCCTGACACCCACCCAGCCATGTGGAACCATGCGTCAATTAAACTTTTTTTTTCTTTTATAAATTACCCAGTCTCAGGTATTTCTTTATAGCAGTATGAAAATGGACTAATACACATCTGCATACCAGAAAGCCAGAGTGATGTAATAGGATGCAGAACAGAAGTGACTATAGAAAGTATGGCATGGGTGACTGATTCTTGCAGGATGCTGACTTCTTAATGAGTTTTCAAACCTTGGACTTTGTACACACCAAATTGTTCTGAGACCAGTACAACTGACTTCTGATTCTAGCGAATTTATGCAATTCGTGTAAAAACAGAGCAAGGAAAGATGAGACCCTGTATCACTGAAGTCATGAATAATAACAATAGCAACAGTATAATAATAGCAAATGTTTTGGGAGCATTTACTATTCCAAACACTAAGCTAAACACTACATGCATCATTTTTCTTACTCTTACAATAAATCTTATATTTCTGTTTTGCAGATATGGAAAATAAAACTTAGGAAAGTTAGGTAATCCATCTAAGTTCACAGAGCTAATAAATTATGGAGTCAATATTAGGAGTCTGGTCTTTCCCTTTAATACCAATACCCTGTTCTTAATCAGCAACAAGTCCACTTCCATCTCTGAGTAGAGGAAGGTGGACTAGATCATGTATAAATTCCAGATCAACTCTTTCAAGCTTTTGATTTTATACTAAAAATCATCTCCTAAACGCCACTAGCAGAAAATAGCATATCATCTCCAGGAACACAGTCCTCAACAGCTGCTTTTCCAATCTGATCTTTCAAAGCAACTTGTTCATACATTTCTCATATTCCAAATGAACAATTTCCAAGGCCTTTCCACCTGACTCCATATTCACTGCTGTTTTTCATTCTCACTATTGTCTCCCTTCTTGCACCTTTACCTATCAAAATTCAAACTAGCTATAATTTCCAAACTAAATGCCACTTTCTCCACAAAGCTTTCTCATCAGATGGTGTCTGCTCTATGCATAATTTTTAATTACCAGCCACACATGTCCTGTGAGATGTTATAGCCTTTTATCCTGTGGACCACACATACAGCGTAGACACTGTAAAAGGAACAAAATTGTCTCATAACTCTAATTATCAATATTGTCTACTGACTCTGTTCACCTACTGTGGAGGTGGCTGATTCTTCTCTTATTGTTCATCTTTACCTCTACATTAACCCAAGTCAAGTGCAGCCAACGAAGTCACAATGAACTGCTTATTTGTAGTTATTTTCCAAAGGATTCAAAAAAGTACAACATATCATTTACGGATGCTCTGTAATCAGGAATCCTTACATAAATAAAAGTCAAGCAATTTCAGAAAAATGCTGATAGGAAATAATTCTGTCCAAAAATTCTGAAACAACAATACAACCAAGGGTATGCACGTGTAATCTTTTTGGTAGCACATTACAGACATACTTCTAATACTTCTAGTACTTTATATTCTGAAATTGTATTTTCATCATGGTTTCTCAGCAGGAATTTCACAACCAGTGGTCAAAGCTAATCTCAACATCACTGATCTAGCTTCAAAAATAATAATAATAGCAACAACAAAAATGAGGTTGAAGAATACAGCTTTTGTATGATACAAACTTCAGTTAGATTACACATCAATTTTTCACATGCCATAAAACATAAACATGTATCTGGAAACCTCAGCTGCAGTGCACAGGAATTAAATGAATACTAGGGAGGTAAGGGGAGATTATGACAGATGTACAAGTAGAGAAGGAAGAAAGTTTGGGAGAAGGATCAATGAGTTGATGTTCAATGCTAAGAAAGCACAGATCCCAGGTCCCAGAAGCAGGCTTTTCTACTCTCAGCATTCTTGACTGACCTTCAATGGGCTCAGTCAGACTTGAAGACTTCAAAATAGCACGTAGGTTTTCCTTTCCTTTAGAAAAGGAAAGAAAAATGAAGAACTGCAAAAAAATGAAGAGTGCTTGCAAAGAACTTTGTAATCCAAACTTATTGGCTAGTTTGTAACATGTTAGTTTCATACTGAAGCGCTATATCATTTTTATTACAAAATAAAGCTTTTGAAAATGTTAACATTTATATTTTCAACAAACTCATGAATCAGATTTGCCTTATGTCATCTTATTAAGCATCTCATAGCTAATATCTTAAGCGTTTAGTGCTTGATAAACACATTTTGTTTGGGGTTTTCTTTAAAAGATGGACATATTAAATTGACTTTTTAAAAAGGCTTAGTTTATAGCACAATGTTTTGAGGCATAACATCATCATTTGTTAAATTTTAGTTTTTATGAACGTTGTTTCTAAAATCTAAATCTCAGGTGTGTATTTTCCTTAATACACAAAACCACTATTAACTGTAAACAGAAAGAATTTGATATCTAAGTCTAGGGGCAATCTACCTCTTTAGTCCTACAGATCACACAGAGGATGAAAAAGATTCATAACTGACATAACAAAAATCTCTGGTAGACCTAAGACACAGGTTGGGAAAGGGGAAATTATACAGAAAAAGACACAAAAAGGATAAAAGTACTTAGGAAATAAAGAACATATAATAAGAGGGGTGGTAAGTAGTGGTGTGAAGACAAGGTACTCAGGGGACGTGTAAGTTTCACGCACAATAAGGCACAGTCATAGGATCAACTTCTCAGAGAAAACATTGTCATCAGAGCTACACTTTACAATGCAAAACACCACATTGTAACTTCCAAACACATTAACCTGGAGAGGAAAACACAGACAAAAGCATTCCAATGTGAGAATATATCTTTCAAATGAATGCAATAAGCCAAGAACCACCTCCAATCTAATGGTTACATGACTGGGAGCCAGGACCAGCTCAAGGCCCTGGTCAACTGTGCATGCTTTTGCAGTTGTCTCAAGAATTTTCCAGTGATGAGCCAGACCACTAATAACTGATTCCAAGGTTATGGTGTAGAGAACTGAAAAGGTTCCTTACCCTTCATGCTGCTAATACTTTGTTTCCTTACTCACAATTAACCTTATGATCTTAAATTATAAACCCCACATAATAAAGCTGACTAAATAAGAAACATCCTGTCTTATTCTGCAAAATAATAAAGAAGTCACTCTGATTCATTCAAATTACGGTAAATTTAATTCTTTGTGAATTTCGTGTAAAAGCTCTATTAAAAAGTCCAAAATAAATACACTTGCTCGGACACAAAGGATAAAGCAAATTGCAAAAAACATTAAGTCCTAATCTGGTGGTTCTCAACATTTGTAACAATTTAGAATCACCCAGGAAACATAAAAAAGAGAAGATTCCTAGGCTTCCACCCTCAGAACAATTATATTATACTTTCTGGGAGGTTAGACTTGGGCATCAGTATTCTTTAAAAGCTCCTCAAGTCATGAGAATATATAGCCAAGGCAGAGAACTACAGGCCTCATCTATTTGCTTATGAGATGGTAGTGGAGTGACAGAAGGAAATTCTCCTATAAGATGAGAATTAAAAGTCAAATTAAACAGGATGAGATGTGTGGTTTGGGGCAAATGAATCAGGCTCTCTGTGCTTCATATCCTGTATCCTTAAAATGGAGGACAAATAATTTCTCTTAAAGATCAGCTACTTCTCTGGGGTTAAGGATCAATTATCACAGAACAGCTGGCTAGTGGTGAGACTGCAACAAGGTGGAATTCCCTCTCACTCCTGAACGCCTCCTTTCTCCCTCTGCCATTGATCTAAGCCTTCATCAACTAAGTTATTTATTCACTTCATGTCACAAAATATTGCTTTCTCATGAAAAGAAAGTGGTGATTATTATTTTCTAGGCATACTAAAAATTAAATATTTTTAAATTTATTCATTCCAGTCAAGGTTTAATATATTAAGAATAATCTAAAAATACGTCTTGAATTATCTACATCTCAGTAGAACACTTACTCTTAAAATAGTAATCCTTGTGCAAAATGGTCTAGAAGGAGACAGACATTTAAAAATACAATGAATCACATAGGTACAATAAGAGAAAAAAACATATGATAAAATGGATGAAAAGAGAGGAAAGCATCAGAAAATGCTTTGAGCAGAAAAAAGTTCCAGTGTGATTATAGACCTTACCAAGAAAGCTAACCAAGCTTATTCTTTCATATAAAGGACCATTCGAGAAATCAGATATTGCAATTTCTAATCTTCCAAATGATTGTTTGCCAAATTCACATGAATTTGACAAAAAAAAATCAACAAGAATGTCAAATATTTTAAAGAACATCTAAAATTATCAGAAAGACAGCATAATAAAGAAAACTATTTAAACTAGTTAAGAGTGAACACTGTGGACATTTATACATGAGCTATCTTTGCTGGGCATAAATGGCATCTGAGAATAATCTAAACCACGGTCACTATGTCTCTTGTATACTTCTTACCACAGCACTGCCATTGGCACAGCCACCATCTTGCACTATTTCTTTTAGTCAGGGTTGGATTTAGGAGATGACTTTTAAGCAACCAAACCACGCAGTGTCACACCGTTTGCCAAGGGAAATTTTTGGTGTTTGTTTGTTTGTTTTTAAGATGGAGTCTCATTCTGTTGCCCAGGCTGGGGTGCAGCCATGCAATCTCAGCTCACTGCAACCTCCGTCTCCCAGGTTCCCAGCAATTCTCCTACCGCAGCCTTCTGAGTAGCTGGGATTACAGGCATGTGCCACCACATCTGGCTAATTTTTTTGTATTTTTAGTAGAGATGGTGTTTCACCATGTTGGTCAGGCTGGTCTTGAACTCCTGACCTCAGGTGATTCACCCGCCTCAGCCTCCCAAAGTGCTGGGACTACAGGCGTGAGCCACCGCACCTGGCCAGGAACTGTTAATAGCACACCATGTGCCATGTAGACTATAATTTCACTATCAGTACCCATAATTGAATGCAGATGCTACATGCCCATGGGACCATTTCTGGTGAACTTTTTGACCACTGAATGGAGGGATCCAGTTTGTTCTTCTCATAGAGCCAAGAAGGTCTTTCCAGTGCTGCAACATCCTCATTTGTTAGGAGACATGAGGGTGAAGAGGTTGTTGGGCAAGGGCTTGATGCTGACCGCTAATATTTGCCATGTTAGCTCCCTCCTCTCCTTCATGAGCTATGTAAATTTTAAGAGATCAACCAGTATCTGTAGCCCTGAAAAGGTCAGATGTGATCATTATTCTACTCAACTACCAAAGTTAATTTTGTATCAATCAAAATAAGCAAAACCAATTGAGATTTTTAGAGGATTTTAAAAATTACACATCTGGTACTCATTCATTTATGTTGTTCATGTTTCTAGTTATTTATTCATTCATGATCTAGTCGTTAAATAAATAAAGTCTCTATTATAAACCAGATAATGTTTGAGGTACTGGAGATGAAAAGATAAACAAACAGCATCCCTGCCTCAAGTTCTTTACAGTATAGAACAGGATTTCTCAACTTCACCATTATTGACACTGGGGACCAGGCAATTCGTTGTCACAGAACTTTTCCTGTGCATTGTAGAACATTTAACATCACCCTTGGTCTCTTCCCACTAGATGCCCGTAGCACCCCCTCACTGCCTTCTCCCCAGGGTTGTGACAAGGAAAATGTCTCCAGACATTGCCAGATGTCCACAGGGGACAAAATCACTTTCAGATGAGGACTGCTGGTCTAGAAGGAAGAGATAGACATTACAAAATACAATGAATGACATGGGTACAATAATAGGAAAACACAGACGACAAAATGTAGGAAAAGAGAGGGAAGTGCCAGGAAATGCTTTGAGTAGAAAAAGGCTGAAGAGTGTGATTATAGACCTTCTTTCTGACTAAATATGCTTGTTATTTCTACTGTGACAAGACTACCCCAGACTGGGGTGAGAGGCATCATGTGAGGCCATCTCTTCCTAGAATCCCAAATGGGATCTTCTCATTTGATTTCTTACCCCTCACACCCTCCCCTGGATTGAAAGGGGTAACACTCAGCTGTGTTTCCCTCCTGGATGAAACTACTCTAACGTAATATATTCTCTTTCTCTGGATCACAGTAAGCCTGTAGGTCCTTGCAGATTATTGCAAGCATGATTGAGCACAAGGAAGGTTGAAGTAATGCTCTTGAGTGTCCCTCTGCTTCAGTGTGGCAGGAGAGGGGCAGAGGTGTCCAAAGGCAGGGAAGTTAAGAGCCAGTGAGACTGCAGTAGGGGCTTCTATAGCAAATGGCTGAGGCTCAGTGGGGTCTACAGTGCCTAAAAGAGCCAGATGGCATCAAGGCAGCAAGAAAGACCACTGTGGAGGCTCTTGCAGTGAGAAATAAGGAGCAGAGAGGAAATCTGACTGACTGGACATAAACCTAAAATAAACCTAACTACACAAAAATATAGAGAAAAACTGAAATACCATTTTTAAAAGCATGTTAGAATTCTTTACTAGAGTAGGCATAATTCCGGAAGATTCTATCAGTTACAGAAAAGGAATCATCTCCATATTCTTTGCCCATCTGTATTTTGACGTGATGACTTTCTATTTTGCTACTCGATAACTTCAAGATTAGAAATACAACATACTGCAGGAGCACACAGCACAGTGCAGGTCTTGGCATTCAGGGAAAACTGGGATGAAAACATATAATTTTGAACAGAGATTGGATTATGAACAGAAAGTAGCTTGCTGAAGGTAGAGAGGACAAAAGAGAGAGGAAGGATATTCCAACAAAGGGGATGGATGCAAGGGGCTCCAGATGTGGGGAAGAATTAGGTGAGTTTGAGAACTGGCATATATACATACAGCGTTTCTAAGGTAAAGAGAGACATAATAGCCAATATTTATTCAGGATGTATTATATTCCAGGCACTATGCTACATACTTTATAAAACTAATCTTGATTAAGGTTCATAACAATTAAGTAGGTAGTTGTAGCCCCTCTTCCTCATTTAGTTATTGTCTTCATCATCATATTTTGTATTTTGGGAAATGGATAGATACAAGGAATGAAAGAACAGATTCACAAGAACCATTTAAGAAGCTATCACTGCAGAGGAGGAAGAACTGAAGTTCCAGACTATGCCATCAGTGATTGGAATAAAAAAGAATGAATGGATTCACGAGTCATTTCAAAGGTAGAACTGAAAGAGGTTGGATGCAACCAACTTATTTTTAAAGTTCAAGAGAAGTGTTGAATAGGAGGCCAAAGCTTTAACTATGGAAAACAAGTAGCGAAGTCCTGCCCCAAGATGGGTCAACAGAAGGTGGAAAATGGGGTTTGAGAGGCATGCAAATATATAGAAAAGATAAGCTGTAAAATGGGGAGCTATGATTTGTACTGCTCAGTTTGAGGTACAGCAGGTAGCTGGAAATGGAGAATGGGAGCTTTGCAGGGAGAGATGATCAAGGACATAAGTTTAGATGACTTTTACTTTGAGGTAAAAGTTGGATCCTAGGAATGATTAAAATGGTAAAAAGAGAAGGAGGCAAATTAAATCAAGTACTGATAGCTGCGGATCAAAAAGGATCCATACCGTTCATCTGCAAGTCCAATCTATCTTGCTTTCTGTTCAAACATTAACAATGCCAAGAGCCCTGGAATCCAAAGTACATATTGCTTTTTTGATTTTTTTGCTCCAAAGAGACCAGGAAGAGCAACCACTATCTGATAACTGCTCTTTTTCCAAGGCCTTTCCTGATACAAACATTTCTAAGCCTTGTGCTCTCTAGGGACCCTTCAGAGATCCATAGGCTCATGTCATCCTATGATCATGCCCACGGACCTGATTCTCTTAACTATTTCTCAAACTAAATGTCAGATCAGGCGGGGACTTCAGATGTGGGTGTTTTAATGTTGTTGAGGTAAATAAAATAGTGACCTCCCACTGAAGGACACTGGGCCTTACAGCTTGGTATCGTTAAATGTGTTCAATCTGATTTGTTGAAATGTTCCATCCCTGCTTTGTCATAAAAGAACAAATTAAATATTTAAAGGAATACAGCAAATGTTTAAAACATGTTGCCTTTTCTTCACCATCTGTCTTTTATTTATTAAATTCTGCCCACTTAAAATTATCCTCTCCCCAACCTGCAACTGTCAAAATCCCATCTTTCAACATTTCATATCATCTCATCTCAAAACCCCATTAGAAAGTTATTCCTATTCTTCTTAGAGGGAATGAATTGTCAATCACTCTGTGCCCTGGGCACTTATATCTGTGAAAGCCTTTGCTGTGTTCTCCTATATTTTAGGGATGAGCGCATGTGTTTGTGCTTTTGCGTGTGTGTGTGTGTGTGTGTATACATGTGATTGGAGCTGCTGAATGAAGTTGCTGAAAGAGACATGTGGCCATGTAAGTAATAACAAATAGAAGGGCTCTACGAAAACACAAGCCAGAAATTATTCACCATTTCATGTTGAAAATAACACTTTCAGCAGAAAAATCCTCATTTGAAAATAGCAACAGTATAATTAGCCTTCAACTTTACTTCCTTATTAGTGATGCAATTCTCCATTCCACACAATGCAACACATTGTCAGAAATGGATGTTCATATAATGGATTGGAAGAGCATAGAATCCAAACATCTGGATTCTTCCACACATGCCTCATTAGCTGTTTCTGCAAAAGCCAATAGGAACTCCATGTTGATGCAATTAAATGTGACTGGAGAAATACATGCTTCTCACATTTTTAGTTATACACATGTATATGTTTGGCATATAATTCAATATAGTCACAGAAATTTTAAAAAAAGTTTTCTACAGCCATGTCTGTTAACCATCACTGTGCTACTTCCTGGAAGCAGGGGAAAAGTGAGTAGTCCTGGGCTGCTGGCCACTTCACCACATTGCCACAGTGAGAGAATGCCTAGTCCATAAATAAATTTAGTCCTGTATTAGGACTTCAAGCCTGCTCTTTATGATGGCAAAAATATGCTTCAATTTGAAATTGCCCAGAAATGAGTGAAACGAGGGATTTTATCCAACATTTCTTAATTTGCAAGAATACAAAATGGGTGAATACTTGTAATTCTTTCTCTCATCACTCTCGTTTTAAACAGGCCTGCAAATGGTGTGGCCTACACTTAGAATGAGAACACAGCTCAGTTTCACAGCCCTTGGAGAGCCAGCCTGGAGTAAAATCCAATAGCAAGGGGATTGAGGAAGAAGCTGATTTTCACGCTTTCACTTTCATTCTCTCATTTCCAATTTTGCCCTTTATATGCTAAAGACACAGTAATCCATGCCCAAGTTGGAATGAGTTTTCCTTCTTACGTTTCTGTGCACATGAGAGCCTCGAAAAGGGAGGGCATCCTCTCATTGTTCTTTTATAACTTTTCCAAAGGGAGAAGATTTACTCAACCTTCCCTTTATTTGATTATCTGCTATAGAAAAATACTGAGTTACATAATATCTATATTCTCTCTTACCTGAAATCTCTAACTTTCATTCCAAACTAAGTAAATACTAAACAAAAAAAAAGTGGTATGCTGTTACTAATTTAGGGTGCCCAAACTGTCCCACAAGGAAACAAATAAGCATGTTGTCACTGATCAGATTTTCTGGATACAGACACTGAGATCCGTGCACAGGAGGTTTCCTGGCATGTCTTCTCAGGAATATTGCTTGTAAGGGAGTGAAGAAGTAAGATTTTTCCGAAGGAAAAGTTGAAATGTAGTAGAGTTCAACCAAAGGCTTCAGCCCATCCCAGAGTCTGCAGAACTCTCAATCTGCGGTGACCCTCTAAAGACGTCCCGAACTGAGACAAGGGGGCCAGGCGTTTATATCCCCAACAGACTAGACATTGGACACTTGAAGGAGCGTTCTTCCATCAAGGGCAATTTCTACAGGAGAACACAGCTAGGATCCATCAGCAGCCAACATACTCAGGGTTGGGGAATGAGCACTTCGACTCTGAAGGCATTGATCTGGGTGACACACAATAGTATCCACTACAGTTCACCCTAATATACGATGCTTGGTTCTACTTGCTTCTTGTAAATAAGCTCTCTCAATCTAGAAACATCCTCTTTGGGATGCTAGTTGGTCTCATTTTCTAATGAAATTTGTAAGAGGAATTTTGGTCCTCTCCACTAGGGCTAGTCTCAAGGCTGCAAATGATACTCAGTGGTGCCCACCTTTACCCCCCATTCTATATTCCATACATTCTCAGCTTGCACCTCTTTTGGTCTAGGTTGTCTACCTGTTGGGTTGACCCAAATACTCATTTTCCAGGGGTCTGAGGTCTTGGCCAGCATGCAATTCTTGGGTCACAGGTGCAAAATTTTTGTTTATTACCATCTTGTCACAACAGGGAAGGGGAGTACCAAGCAACACACTAGTAGGTCAGTGGTGCCAAACACGTTCCTCCCTGCCCCAAGTGTGGAACACTACCTTTTCTACCCCTAATATTTGGGGTCAACTACCCTGCCACGATGTAGTCATTTCTTCCTACTCATTCCTTGATATAAGGAGACTGACCAGACAGCAGTAATAGCTTAAAGCTCAACAGGACTTTCCTTCTCTCTCCTGGTAAAAGCATTTCCTTTGGAGAATAAGTACTTCCAGACCCACAAAAGCCTAAATTTTTTTTTTAAAAAAGAAGCTAAAATTCCCCCAAGTGTGTTATGAGGGTAGTCATAAGCTAGGCCACTCCACCCCTTACCTTCCAGACACCTACTGGGAAAATAAAATCAGTTTATGGTTATTGATTTAGGGTATTTAACACCTCCTGGTGTATACACGCTTGCAGACTATCAACACCAAGTTGGCCTATCATTTGTACCACAAAAAAAGAGCTGTTTCATCTTTCTTTCAGGTTGTTTGTTTGAGTTCCCTAAGTTCAGAATTCCTTGACTGTAATACAACCCACTAAGCATACAAGTATCAACCGAAAATGTTTGCATCTTCCTGTGGGAATTGAGACTGAGGAACCAACACAAAAAATGTTAATACTCTGGCTACTGCTATTGTTGCAAATAATAAACTGCCTTTGTTTCTGACCCCAAGGTCTTGCATCTCCTGCTGTCAGCATCCATGAATCCATGGCAGGCTGATTTTAAAATTTGTAAATAAGGTAAAAAAATCTTACACCCTTCACAGTTCTAGACACTTATATATGTTGTTATGCAAAAATATACTTTAAACAGCAGTAAGAGTGTTATAAACACCATTCTAGGAAATACTATGCAAATAAAGAGTTATAATCATCCATATTCATATTTTCTAGCCAGAAAAGAGAAGCACTAAGTTATGAAGACGTTATCTTTCTCAAATTATATAACTATTTTGTGATGGAACCAGGAGCTAACATGTTGATCAATATGTGATCAAAGGAGGGCATAGAAGGTACTAGCTAATTTAGTTACACACACACCCACAAATGACAGCTGACAGCATTCACTTGGTGACCCCAACTGCTTTCTTCACACTTCTTACATAAGATCTCCACCTCTACGTGGTACATGGGAGACAGAGTACAGAATCAAATCCAAGGATACAAGAACTAAAATGTTGCTTGGCTAACTTCACTATAATAGACTCTATCTGTAGCATACTACTTATCTCTGCACTTTAGAAGAAAATCTTATGGTGTTTTGTATGAGGAACTTAAAGTGAGGACTTTTATATACATTTTGTTCCCAGTTTCTAGACCTAAAAAGAGAATCAGCATTGTTTTATTCCTATAGGCATAACACTTTCATATTCTACATTTACACTACAACTTATTACCAAACTTCTCGGACATACGGACCTAACTTATTGTCTTAGCCTGTGTTCCTCCAAAGAAGAATCTGAGATAAAGGTTTACATACCAGGAGTTTATATACAAGTGGGATTCCAGAGAGCTAAAGGGAAGTCCAGGAACAGTGAATCCGTGAAAGAGGAAAAGCCAGTACAAGGCTGCATTATCAAAATGGCCAACTGCTACAACAGATTACATCCAAACCAATAGGACCATCTGAGGAGTCTAAAGAAACACATCTTAGAACTAGGAAAAAGCATTGATCAGTGGACTCTCACCCACCCTATTGCATCAGCTCTCACCCCCTACTGCATCAGCTCTCACCCCCTACTGCATCAGCTCTCCTGCATTTCCAGGTTGCACATGTGTGAGAACCAAGTGGGCTCCCACAGCAACTGCTGAGAATCCCCATGGCAGGAAGCAAAACAGAGATGTCAAGTCTTATCTCTACAAAGCTGGTGAAAGCCCAGTATACCCAGGCAGAATCTGCAATAATAGATAGGGCTGCCAGAATTAAGAATGGGATCCAAGAGTTAACTAAAACTAGCCTCCTCTGCACACATTTTCTGGTGGTAAAGATGGCAGCTTCTCTATTACTGATTAAAAACCAGACACTTTTAGTCCTCAACCAGACTTCCCACCCACTGAAGAAATTCTATTATTCTGATTTTTCACACTATCCTTTTCTTAAATCAGAGAGGCTATATAACACGAGAGTAGAAAAGACAGGTTCTGGAGATAGACTTCTGTAGAGAGAGGATCTGATATAATTTGAGCAAGTTACATAACCTCCTGATGCTTCTGCCTGTTCATCCATAACAAGAATAATCATATCTACTGCAAAAATTGTTTATAAACAAGTATTAATGTAGTACATTAATACTTAAAAAGTATTAATAAGTATAACTACATTAATACTTAAAAAGTGTTTAGAAAAGTGTCCAGCACAGAGTCCATGAATATTCAGTACTACATTATTTAAACTTCATCATTATTGATATTTCTTAGCTTAAAGAATGACACTTTCAATAAAAATTTGCTTGTAATGGGATCTAAAATGATGGATAGAGTCTGTTGAATTTGAGCACTATATGTTCCCATTTGGTTCATAACTTTATAAAAATGGAATGAAAAAAGCATTCTCAAACATAAACTTATTGAGGGTACAAGTCTGCCTTACTCATCTCTAAATTCCCTAGACCCAATGAAGTCCCATTTTCTCCATGCTTACCTCTACAGCCTCATCCCTTGCAACACATATTTCCAGGTTTCAAAGTTCATATGGTTTGCCCGTGTCCCCATCCAAATCTCATCTTGAATTTAGCACCCACAATTCTGTGTCATGGGAAGGACCCAGTGGGATGTATCTGAATCATAAGGGCAGGTTTTTCCTGTGCTGTCCTCATGATAGTGAAAAAGAGTAAGTTTCCCTGCACAAGTTCTCTCTTGCCTGCCACCACGTAAGACATCCGCTTGCTCTTCCTTCGTTTTCTGCCAAGATTGTGAGGCCTCCCCAGCCATGTGTAACTGTGAGTCCATTAAATATTTTTACTTTATAAATTACCCAGTCTCAGGTATATCTTTATCAGCAGTATGAGAGCAAACAAACAGAAAGACGTTCCAGGCACATGTTGGCTTTGCAGCCCCTTGATCACTCCTGCTTCATGACTCTCACAAGTTATTCCATTTGTCTTCAGCACTACTACTTCCATTATTTGACTAATAATTGTCAGCCTTCAGGGCTCAGACTTTCCTTCTAATGGGAAGCCTTCCTGGATCCCCCAAGTCCGAGCAATGTTTCCTTCCTATGTGCACCCAAGGTGCCCATATTTCCTTGTCATAGCACTTACTCTCCAGTATTGTTATTACCTGTCCTCATCTGTTTCTCTCACTAGATTTAATTTTGCAATGATTGTGTCATTTTCATCATTGAGTACTGTGCCTGGCACAAAGCAAACCCTTAATAAATATTAGTGGAATCATCAAATGACAGAATGAATGAACACATACATAAATATGCGATCAAAGGAGGGCACAGAAGGCACTGAGTCACACACACACACACACACACACACACACACACACAAATGACAGCTGACAGCATTCACTTGGTTTTCTCATTTTTGTTCTCCACTCCACTCACACATGGCTAGAGCCCTCCTCCTGGAATGTGATAGCAACATGTAATAGTGGCCACTTCTCTGGACTGGTGCCCGACTCTGTAGGGGTCTCACCGGGTTTCCAGCTTTGACTGAGGGTCAGGAGTAGAGTCCAACTCATTCTCTCTCCTAACAAGCACAATTATATTGCTCCTTGCGATTGGCCCTTTTTTAATCTGACCCCAACTGCTGTCTTCATACTTCCTACGTAAGATCTCCACCACTGTGTGATGCATGGGAGACAGAGTACAGAGTCAAATCCAGGGATACGGCTTGATCGGTACATTGAGTGGAGCCTCACTTCAGTATCACCAAAGACAAAAGTCATTCACTCCTCATTGAAACAGAGTCAATCCCCTTAATTATTTCAACAGTCACTTCTCACTAGAATGTGATTATAACCCCAAGGAATTCCTCATTATGCATGAACACAGTGGTAATATTTTAAAGTGAACAAAAACTTTTTTAGGGTGTCTATCTTCTTTCTCAGTGCTCTGCTCCTCAATGCTCCTAGCCTTCCCTCTGGAGCTTCTTTCCCCAGAAGACAGTCTTTACCAGCCCCTGTGGCTCTCCAGATGACTCCCAAATCCACCAAGATGAGGGTATAAGTCTCAAGACAGTGTTTTCAAAAGTGGGATTTTTGCATCTCCAAAATCTGCAACAACTCAATGCAGTGAACCAGATTGTCTTGGGGTGGGAACCCTGAATGTCATTTTACATGCCCCAGGTGATAAAAATCATGCACTCCCAGTATTGAGATCCATAGACTTTACTCCTTCCAAATATTTCCAAGTAAGGAGATAACCTTCAAATTACAAAGTAATAAAGCCTGATATGTATCTGAACTGAAGACCCTTTGCTTCCCCATAAGAATGGGTCTGACTCAGGTAATTAACCACATAGCAGTTTTAGACATTAAGATCAGGTGGCCTAATGGAGCCATATGGAATTGAGATCATATCAGTTTAGGGGGTTATTGACTCTGACATCTGACATCAGTTTAAATCTGAAGCCAGAATTTATGAGCTGCTTAAAGGTACATTTTTAACTTCTAGGAACTAAATGTTCTCATGGTAGCAAGCACAGTTGGAAATCTTAAGAGACTTAGATTTGCTGGCTTGGGCAATGGATATGCATGATTACCTGAAATACTGGAAAACACAAGAGGAATGTTAGTGACTCTGACGAATTCAGTCAAAGTTGAAGAATCTGGCTACAGATTACATTTGAGTAGAATCCAGAATTAGTAAATTGATGAACAATGCCCTACGCACAATGTTACTAAATAAATAGTAAGCAGACAATATTTATTTCACAAGTAAGAAAAGTTTTAAGTAACCTCAGAACATTTTTCTTTAAAACCAAGCCATTATTGTCCTGTAAAGACAATTTCTTTTCTAGCAGAAACCATATCTATAGTTTGATTTAGGTCATTGTTATATTATGGTGAAATTCCTCTTGAGTTAACACTATAAAAGGTAATTTAAGATACTGACTCTTTCCAAATAGAATATTAGTTTCTCTTGTAACCAAATACAATGGTGATACTCTCCAAATGCAATCCTTTGACTAGAAGTTGGCCCTCACGTTGGAGCAAAGGTTTTAAGCTTGCTTCACGCTGAATAAAGGCAGTCAATTCCTTCTTTTTCTTCCATATGGTTGGGCACTGATACTGCAGAGGGAAAGCTTCCTATAAAAGGCACACATAATGTCTCTTCATCTCCTCATACTCCAAAGAGCTCCATTCCAAGCAAGCTGATGTTACAGTCTAAGACTTGACTCTGTCAATGTATTGTTGCCATCGCTCATTTCAGTTTTGCCAAAAACTTCTAAAGGGGTGACAGATCAAATCAGTCTAAGAAAACCCATATGGACATTCTCTCAAAAGCATATACTATAGTAGTTAATGAATACTATATATCTTTAGAAACAATACAGAATCAAGTAGCAGATATTTCACAGACCTACACATTGACATAAATGCACTTTTACTCTTCCCAGAATATGTTTAATTAAATAATAACAAGAGCAATGAAAACATGAATATAAGGTATATTATGTCGAAAGAAATGCTGGGCTTTGGGACTGTAACTTAGATTTTTTTAAATTTTTAGTAAATATTTATTAATTGTGTACTTGGACCAAGAACCATATTAAATACTAGTAATTAAAAGAATAATAAAAGACTGTCATTGCCACACACAAATTCACAACTCAATAGAGAGAAGCGAACATACTTCAAATAATTATAAAACAGAGTGTGTCACACCTGTAATCCCAACACTTAGGTAGGCTGAGACGGGTGGATCACCTGAGGTCAGTAGTTCAAAGACCAGCCTGACCAATATGGAGAAAGCGCATCTCTACTAAAATACAAAATTAGCCAGGTGTGGTGGCAGGCACCCATAATCCCAGCTACTCAGGAGGCTGAGGCAGGAGAATGGCTTGATCCTGGAAGGCAGAGGTTGCAGTGAACTGAGATCCTGCCATTGCACTCCAGCCTGCGCAACAGAGTGAGACCCCATCTCAAAAAAACAGAAAACACACACAAAACCAGCATGTTGCCACAATACAAGAATAACTTTTTACATAAAGTCTGGCAATTCTCATAAAGATGACATTTGAGCTTAGTCTTCAACAATAAGTGAAGGAGGCGGGCAAGCAGTCACATGGGGAAAGGAGCAAGTGTAAAGTCAGGGCTGCCCCCAAACAGTGTCTTTGGGGACTGGATATGGACTGGAAGGTCCATCATTGTGGCATAGAATGGATTAAAAAGAATATCAGGAAATAAGGCTAAGAAGCCATGAAAAAGTCTCCATCATCCTTCACAAAATAATGTTATTTTTTGATAGATTTTTTTTTTTTTTTTTTTTTTTTTTTGAGACGGAGTCTGGCTCTGTCACCCAGGCTGGAGCGCAATGGTGCGATCTCCGCTCACTGCAAGCTCCGCCTCCCGGGTTCGCACCATTCTCCTTCCTCAACCTCCCAAGTAGCTGGGACTACAGGCACCCACCACCACGCCAGGCTAATTTTTTGCGTTTTTCAGTAAAGACGGGGTTTCACTGTGTTAGCCAGAATGGTCTCGATCTCCTGACCTCGTGATCTACCCGCCTCGGCCTCCCAAAGTGCTGGGATTACAAGTATGAGCCACCGTGCCCCCACCATCTTTTGATAGATTATTTTCTAAAGAAATAACTTAAAATTTCTCAGTAAAAGTAGGCCATACGAAACTGTCCACCAAAACGGGAAATATTTGTGGGAAAAGAATACAATCTTATGACCACATACCCATGTGAAGCTGAAAATTCCATTTTACAGAATCATAAACATTGCTTTTTGAAGTCACAGACAACTCTAATAATTCATAATTATAAGGAAACTAAACAGAAAGATGCAAACTAGGTCAGCAATGTAGGGCACTAATCATCTGATCCTATTCTGTCTGTTTTAAAATCCTAAAGACTAATTCTTCCAATATGTGGAATTACAAGTTTGGCTTTTTTCTCATCTTAATGCAAAAGCAAAATAAAAATAAATTCAAATCTTTAGAACTAAAAGTCACGGGTGGGTTTTGGACCATTTCAGTAGGAATGGCAGTTTCCTGTGCTCTGTCCTCAGTATTATAGAGTACTTCAGTGCAGTATTCACAGACACTCCGGGGAAAAACAATCGTAGAATAAAGCAGATGAACGAGTTGTGCTTCAGTCACTCCTCTGCCTGTCCTTCCCTTAACCACCCCACTTTAAGGCATTATATTGTCGCAAAAGAAGATTCTAAAAAAGCACTCTGGCAGATGACTGAAAAACAATATATATGTTTTTTAAAAGGAATATTTACTGCAAAGATATATAATTCAAGGAGAGTGAAATTTTGAATCTTCATCTTCCAAAATATGCTCTCATTTTCACTTTTTTGCCTTTGTGACTGTGTTCCCAGTATCCCTATCTTTTTTTTTTTTCTCCGAGACAGAGTCTCACTCTGTCACCTAGGCTGGAGTGCAGTGGCGCCATCTTGGCTCACTGCAACCTCCGCCTCCTGAGTTCCAGCAATTCTCCTGCCTCAGCCTCCCAAGGAGCTGGGACTATAGGCGTGTGCCACCACACCCAGCTAATTTTTGTATTTTTAGTAGAGACAGGGTTTTACCAAATTGGCCAGGCTGGTCTCAAACTCCTGATCTCATGATCCACCAGCCTCGGCCTCCCAGCACTGGGATTACAGGCCTGAGCCACTGTGCCCGGCCATTCCTACCATTTTTAAGGATGTTAATTACTGCCACCATATGTTGTGCTGGTCTTATGCAATTTGCTTTCATTTAGGACATTGGATTCAAATATTAAAAAATTTAACTGCAACATAGCATGAAAATGAAATAAAACTATATGTTCTTAGATAATTTCTGAAAAATTCACATCGTCTTTGCATGTTTTTTGTCTCCTCTACATGAACAACCATAATCTGTAAGTGTTGAGTGTTAAAGTAGAGCAATTTAAAAATACGTTATTTTGGCAGGCAAATAAAAAACTTTTAAACATTTTTCTCTATACTTCTTAAAAAAATTATCTTAACTTTCTAATGGGTTATGGAGACAACAACAAAAGGTCCCAACTTCTATTAAGATCCTGGAAGGGCTATAGCCAAAACAAACCAAATTGGCTTTTCTAAAACTAAAACTCAACTTCAAATCAGCTCAGTCACAGCCTGCTTAAGGCTAATCCTCACCAACTTTAATTCTCTGCCAAAAAGAAAAAGTAAATTCTTGCTGGGGGAAAATACATTAGCCAGATCCCCAAATAATCCCTAAAATATTTCATTTCAATTATCTGACATTCAATAAAAAGTTACCAGGCATACAAGGAAAACTGACCAAATGACTAAATTGAGAGAAAAATCAGAACGAATGAAGCTCAGAAATAAGAAGTACTAGAAATAGACTTTATAGTAATTACAATACATCTGTTTAGTAAAACAGATGACAAGATGTAGAATTTCATTTCCCAAACACTGGAATCTATAATAAAGATTTAGTTCTAGACAATGCTACTAGACTAATTGTAGGACTAGCCCTAGAAAACCATCCTGAAAAATACAATTACTGAAAATAACATATCAATAGATGAGTTTTAACAATAGACCATCTATGACAATTAATGAGCTAGATGATAAGTAAAAATAAAAAGAAGCAAAAAAGTAATTTATGGTATTGGATCAACATAATTGCTGAATTGGAAGAGGAGGAATATAGTGGCGAAATGCAAACATCTTCTGGTGTTTTGGCAACGTTCTATTACTTGAAGTGAATAGCAGTTACAAGCGAATATTCACCTTGTGAAAATTCATAAAGTTGTGCAAGTAAAAATGCATAAAACTAATCATTTATCTACTTTTCTATGTGTAAATTTAAGTCGACAAAACATGGACTTTTGGCCTTGGAGTAAAGGCCTCCTGAGCTCTATTATCTTTCCTCCAGTTTTTCCAGAGAAATTTTTCTATTGGTGAGGAAAATGGCTTCTGTTTTCATAATCATGCATGTTGCTGCAATACAGTGATGATGTGGTCAAGAGCACCTATCTGCTATGTAACCCTGAATCATGAGTTTGTTTGACTAACCAAATCAGAGAAGCCAATGGGGAAAATTCTGCCTTTCAATGTAGAACATATCTGTGAGACTCTGAGTAACTTTTTGTTATTCTCTGCGCATATCCTGTATAGCATCTTCCGAGCAGCATTTTGCCCTAGAGAAGGATATATGACCTTAGGAGGCGACGGATAGGTCTTAAATCTGCTCTTGGCTATGAATACATTTAACATCTGAGCATCTAAAACCGTGGCATGGGGAAGGTTTTTTCCACTCTTAAAATAGACTGAATTATAGTGATTTGCTTAGTAAAACTCCATTTACTAGACAAAAGATCAGGAAACTATTGCTCATGGACCAAACCCAGCTCATATCTTACAAATTTACAAATACAGATTATAAGTCCTGTGATCTAAAAATGTTTTTCACATTTTTACAGGTTTTTAAAAAGTGCTATGAGATAGAGATTTTTTACTACCAATCCCTTTACAGAGAAGTTTGCTTGCTGTTGCACTGGATCTTTGATCATTTGCCCAAAGCACCTAATGAAACAAAAGAAACTCCTGGTTGGAAAATACCAAAATCTTCAGTGATGGTTAATTTCATGTGTCAACATGGCTAGACCACAGTACCCAGATATTTGGTTAAACCAGTTTTGATATATCTGTGAAAATATTTTTTAGATAAGAGTATAATTTAAATCAGTAGACTCTGACCAAAGCAGATTATCCTCCATAATATGGTAGACCTCATCGAACCATTTGAAGGCCTTAAGAGAAATAAGACTAAGGTCCCATGAGAGTGAGTTCTGCCTCCAGAATGTCTTCAGGATTGAGCTGCAACATCTGCCCTTCCCTAGCTCTCCAGCCTACTGGCCTACCCCACAGATTTTAGACTTGCCAGTCCCACAATTACATTAGCCAATCCTTTAAAATAATGTAGGAAAAGTAGGACAGAGATCTAAATTACAGCATTAGGATAATAGTTAACAAAATTATATTGCATACTAGAAATTTACTAAGAGAGTAATTTTAGCTAGTTTTACCACACACAGACACACACATATAAATACAAGGGTAACTATGTGAGATGATGAGTATGTTAATTTTCTTGCCTCTAGTAATCATTTCAATATGCGTATCAAAACATGTTATATATTTTAAATATAAATTTAAAAAATCTTGTGTGTGTATTTCTATAGATAGATGTAGATATACCTTGTTGTATCAGTTCTATTGATGCTGTTTCCATGTTTCTCCTACTCTATTAGCCCTGCTTCTCTGGAGAACCCTAACTCATATACCTTTGATAGCCAAACTCCAGCCAAATTATCTTCTCTCAATCATATATATATATGAGACAACATATATGAGAAGCAGTAACCTAAAAGATGTTAAAAGAGTAGAAGAGTCAAGTAATACTAGCGTTCTTTTGAGAAGAAAATGAGCTAGTGCGACGGATTCATTGCAAAATGAAAAGAGTGGTTTCAAATTTCTATTTTTCTTTATATACATTTTCTTTACAATGTGATTTTGAAGCTCCTCTTATCTATTTTCCCACTCCTTGAATCTAGGCTGGCCTTATGATTTATGCTATTCCAGCTCTAGACCTCAAAGAGCCTTCCTTATTTTCATTCTGTCTTTTGTTCCTTTGCCGTTTCCATAAGAACAAGTTCAAGCTGCTCAGCTAGAGCTGGAGACACAATGTCGAGTATAGCCTAGTCATCTCAGCCCCTAGCTCATTAGCTAACTGCAAAAACAATGAACAGCTGAACTCAACTCATATTAGCAGAATTGCCCAGCAAACAGAGATGCTTAAAATAATAAATGATTGTTATTCTGGAATAAAAAAATGTGTAGGAGACCATTGATTTATACTAAGCTCCTATGCTGGGTCCAACAAAGCCAATCAATATGGAGTCATTCATGTAATGAAACTAACTAACTTGAGAGTATACTTACAGCTGAGTTTCAGTTAGATACAGCTGCTGAAGTTTAGTCAATTGTAGATGGCCAGTGGATCCAAGTAAGACAAAATGCCAAGTTATAAACAATTAAATTTGTTTTTCTTTTTAGTTTGTTTAGTTCTGTTTTGACAGGGTCTTGCCCTGCTACCCAGGCTGGAGTACAGTGGTGTGGTTTCAGCTCACTGCAACCTCCATCTCTTAGGCTCAAGCAATCCTCTTGCCTCAGCCTCCCTGGTAGCTGGGGCTATAGGCACAAGTCACGACACATGGCTAATTTAGTCTATTTTTTGTAAAGACAAGGTCACTGTGTTGCACAGGCTGGTCTCAAACTCTGGGCTCAAGAGATCCTCCCATCTTGACTTCCAAAAGTACTAGAATTACAGGCATGTGCTACCACACCCAGCCGAGTTGTTCTTTTTGCAGCACTTTTGTTTTCTGTTCATAAATGCTGTCTGACCATGTAGCAGGCAGAAGTTCTTAGAAATTGTTCTGGTTCTGAGGACTGCCAGATTTGAGAATTGTTGCTGGTGATGTTTCTTGCACAAATAAACTGATAAATTTAAACTTCCTTAAGATTTGTTTTAACACCCAGCAAACACAGATGCATTAGAATTAATAAATTATTGTTATTCTAAGTAGTAAGTTTTTGAGGCAGTTTATTATGTAACATTATTGTGGTGATAGAAAACTGATATATCCTAATTGAGAAACTGAGTCTCTTACTGTTTCTTTTATCCATCTCTCATTATCTTAGCATCTGAGTGTGGATAGTCTAGTTTACATGAAGGATGCTGAGTGTGCTTAATTTCATACCCACAGAGAATACATAAAGAAAATCCTGTTTTCGTAAGTCTTGTCAGACATAAAGAATAATTTTCCTGGACTTCTGACAAAAAAACCAATCTCAGGTTGAACAATTTTTTTTTTCTGATACAGCCAGAATTCAACATGAATGTGGAAAAATCAAGTGATAATTTTATGCAACAAAAACAATATCTCTAAATAAAGGAAGAACACAGGATGAATTATTTGGGTGTATATACAAGATTTCTGACGAATAGCTTCGAACTTTTTTGAAGAGATTACTGGGCAAGTTGAGATACATTACCTATGGAACGAGTGGATTTGTTTTCTGTTCATGAGAAAAAATTCATAAATAAAATGAAAAGAACTAGAAAATTATATGTTTAATTATCAAATTCAGTACAAGCCATTCAATTATTTTTTAAGCAATCTTAACATTTTGGGGAAGCTTAGTCTCAAATTTTTCAGAAAATGCATCAAAGATGAAACAGCAATTCAATAATAGCAAAGAGTAAATATATGTTAGTGCTTATCAGTAACAATGGGAAAACATGTAGATCATTTGCTACTTAATGAAGAGTAAAAATTTTAGTCCACGCAGATTTTTCATGTTAAGTTTATTCATACAGAAGTCTCAACATTCAAAAATTCTTCTGGAAAAAAAAAAAGACATAGCTAAAATCAAAGGAGTACTGAACAAAATTGAGACATAAAAATCCATATGAAGAATCAACAAAAACAAGTTAGATTTTTAAAAGAATAAACAAGATTGACAGACTGCTGCTTAAATTGACAAAGAAAAAAAGACTAGGGTGACATTACAACTGATTCCACAGAAATACAAAAGATCCTCTGAGACTGTTATGAACAGAACTGGATAAATGCCTGGAAACACATAACCTCCGAGGATTGAATAAAGACTAAATTGAAGCCATGTACAGACCAATATTGAGGTCTGAAATTGAATCAGTAATAAAAATTCTACCAACCCAAACAAAAAGCCCCAGACTAGATCGATTCACAGCCAAATTCTACCAGATGCACAAAGAAGAGTTAGTAAGAATTCTACTAAAACTACTCGAAAAACTTGAGCAGGAGGGACTCCCCTGTACTTCTTTCTATGAAGCCAGCATCACTCCGATACCAAAATCTGACAAGACACTACAAAAAAGAAAACTATAGGCCAATATTCCTGATGAACATAGACACAAAATTCCTCAACAAAATGCTAGCAAACATTCAGGAGGACATCAAAGAGTTAATTCACCACGGTCAACTAGGCTTCATTCTTGGGATGCAAGGTTGTTTCAACATCTACAAATCAATAAATGTGCTTCACCACATAAATATAATTAAAAACTAAAACCATATCATTTCAATATACATAGAAATGCTTTTGATAGAACCCAACATCGCTCCATTATTAAAAAACTCTCAACAAACTAGATGTTGAAGGAACAGACCTCAAATAATAAGAGCCATCTACGACAAACCCACAACCAACATCACACTGAATAGACAAAAGCTGGAAGCATACCCCTTGAGAACTGGAACAAACAAGGATGTCCACTCTCACCACTCCTACTCAACATGGTACCAGAAGTCCTAGCCAGAGCAATCAGGCAAGATAAAGAAATAAAAAGGAATCTAAACAGAAAGAGAATAAGTCAAACACTCTCTCTTTGCTGATGACATGATTCTATACCTAGAAAACCCTAAAGATCCTGCCAAGAGGCTCCTGGAATTGATACAGTATTTCAGTAAAGTTTCAGGACACAAAGTTACCGTACAAAAATTAGTAACAATTCAATACCCAAAAAACATTCAAGCTGAGAGCCAAACCAAAAATACAACCCCATTTACAATAGCCACAAAAAAATAAAATACACAGAAATACACCTAATCAAGGAGGTGAAAGATGTCTACAAGGAGAGCTATATAACACTGCTGAAAGAAATTATAGATGACACAAACAAGTGGAAAAACATTCCATGATAATATACTGGAAGATGTACTATCATTAAAATGCCCATACTAACCAAAGCAATCGACAGAATCAACATTATTTCTATCAAACTACCAATGTCATTTTTCACAGAATTAGAAAAAAAATTAAAACTATTTTAAAATACATTTGGAACCAAAAAGGAGCCTTAACAGCCAAAGCAATCCTAAACAAAAGAACAAACCTGGAAGCATAACTTCACCTAACTTCAAACTATACTAAAACACTACACTAACCAAACAGCAAAGTACTGGTACAAAAAGAGACACACAAACCAATGGAACAGAACAGAGTACCCAGAAATAAAGCTGCATACCTACAGCCATCTGATTTTTGACAAAGTCCACAAAAATAAGCAATGGAGAAGGGAGTCCCCATTCAATAATTGCTGCTGGGACAGCTGACTAGCCATATGCAGGTGAAGCTGGACCCTTACCATTCACCATGTACAAAAATTAACGCTAAAAAATCTAATGTGAGGGCCGGGCGCGGTGGCTCAAGCCTGTAATCCCAGCACTTTGGGAGGCCGAGACGGGCGGATCACGAGGTCAGGAGATCGAGACCATCCTGGCTAACACGATGAAACCCCGTCTCTACCAAAAGATACAAAAAACTAGCCGGGCGTGGTGGCGGGCACCTGTAGTCCCAGCTACTCCGGAGGCTGAGGCAGGAGAATGGCGTGAACCCAGGAGGCGGAGCTTGCAGTGAGCCGAGATCCGGCCACTGCAATCCAGCCTGGGCGACAGAGCGAGACTCTGTCTCAAAAAAAAAAAAAAAAAATTTAATGTGAGGCCTCATATCTTGAGTACCCCATATATACAGAAAGAGGTATAATATATATCTGTATATAAACTCAATGAGATGTGTGTGTGTGTATATATATATAATCTCATTGGGGTGTGTATATATAATTTCAACGAGGTATATATATATTATCTCAATGAGGTGTGTGTGTATATATAATATCTACTATGTACCCACAAAAATTAAAAATTAAAACATTTCATAATACAAAAAAAATGTAAGACCTTAAACTGTAGGAATCCTGGAAGAAGAAAACCTAGGAAACACTATTCTGGACATTAGCCTTAGGAAATAATTTTTGACTAAGTCTTCAAAAGCAATTGCAACAAAAACAAAATTGGATAACTGGGACCTAATTAAACTAAAGAGCTTCTGCGACTTGGCACGGTGGCTCACGCCTGTAATCCCAGCACTTTGGGAGGCCGAGGCGGGCAGATTAGCTGAGGTCAAGAGTTCGAAACCAGCCTGGCCGACATGGTGAAACCCTGTCTCTACTAAAAATACAAAAATTAGCCAGACATGGTGGCAGGCGCCTGTAATCCCAGCTACTCGGGAGGCTGAGGCAGGAGAATTGCTTGAACCTGGGAGGTGGAGGTTGCAGTGAGCCAAGAGTGTGCCAGTGCACTCTAGCCTGGGGGACAACAGGGAGACTTCATCTAAAAAGAAAAAAAACGAGTTTCTGCACTGCACAGCAAAAGAAACTATTAACAGAATGAACAGACAAACTACACAATGGGACAAAATATTCACAAACTATGCATCTGACAAAGGTCTAATATTCAGAATTTATAAGGAACTTAAACAACTGAACAAGCAAAAAACAAATAACTCTAACAAAAACTGGTCAAAAGACATGCACAGATGAACAGACACTTCTCAAAAGAAAACATACGAGCAACCAACAAACATATCAAAAAATGCTCAACATCACCAATCATCAGAGAAATTCAAACCAAAACCACAATGAGATACCATCTCACACCAGTCAGAATGGCTATTATTGAAAAGGCGAAACAGCAGATGCTGGCAAGGCTATGGAGAAAAGGGAGTGCTTACACACTGTCGGTGGGAATGTACATTAGTTCAGCCACTATGGAAAGCAGTCTGGAGATTTCTCAAAGAACTTAAAACTATGTATTCCTCAAAGAACTTAAAAGCAGTACTACTGCACCCAGCAGTCCCACTACCGGGTATATACCCAAAAGAAAATCAAGTATTCTACCAAAAAGGCACATGCACTTGTATGTTTATTGCAGGACTATTCACAATAGCAAGGACATGGAATCCACATAGGTATCCATCAATGGTGGATTTAACAAAGAAAAGATGGCAACAAAAGACACTGGGAACTACTAGAGGGAAGAGAGATGGAGGATGACAAGGGTTGAAAAACTAACTATTGGGTATTATCCTCATTACCTAGGTAATGATGTCATTTGTACCCCAAACCTCAGCATCACACAATATACTCATGTAACAAACCTTCACAGGTACCTCCGAATCTGAAATAAAAGTTGAAATCACTTTTTTATTCTGCTAAGTATATATATTACAGTTGTTTTTGAAGGTTTTTTAACTAGACTGAACACACTTCATGAACAGCACAAATGCAAGAATTTAAAATGTGTTTATTTATTCATTTATTTATTCAGGGCTAATAGAAATAACGCCTAACCTCAACATACCTTTACCCTGATGAATTGAGTTTGGGAGCTAAATTATCTGGACAAGGGTCTTTAATAATATAAAATAATAAGTGTGTGTTTTCAGGCAAAACAGGTAACAATTCCCATGCATTTATCTAATGAAAATTATAACTCATCAACTGGAAAAGGAGAAATACTTTTACCTATAGTCAGAATGAATATGTATTTTTTAAATTTTCAATTTAATTTGCTATAGTAGCATTGTTTATTTCTGGAAAAGTTGCTTGGGAAATATTTTGATCACATTTCTCCAAAATGTAAATCTAGCCATATTTTATTGCACAACTCCAAAACTAAACCTTATATTTTTTATGAGTTAAGTAACCAATACAAAATATCAGAGCCTCCTGAGTTTCTAGTACTTTAAAAAAAAAAATAGAAGCAGGGAGAAAAAAAATAGCTTTTATAGAATTTCAGAACAACCTCATACATTCTAACTTTTATGACATCCTAAGATTTTCAGATTTAAAAGGGGAAATTAAAGATGGTTTCATATTTCATCAACAGTGTGGGAAATAAACATTCAAGAAATTACTTTTGCATCATGTGTCATAACTCATGTGACCTTGGCTCAAGGCAAGCTTGTACTACAGTGTTGAGTTGTCAGAGAGAGAGAGAGAGCAGTGGGGCTGAGGTTGAGAGATTTTCTTAGCTATGACTGCAGAGAGGTACTGAACAGTCTAACAGTCACACTGTTATGGGGATGAGAGGGCTTGAGTTTGATCTGCACTAATGTTATCCCAAGACAGCGTGGTCTGCTGAGTGTGTATATTTACAGAACTATTTGCCTGTGGGTTCATGCCCAGCTCTCCTTGCTCTCCTTTAGCCCCAACAAACCAACTCTGTTCTGTAACATAGCAGGTGGGGTCCACCCTGCAGTCTGCATATCCCAGATCTAAGTATTTGACTTTCCGGCTTCCCATTAAGTTCAGCCAATAGGGAGAACCCTCGGGAGATGTGATGATGGAGGGGAGAAGCCTGGGTAATCTCCCTGTTCCCCTCTGCATTAGGCAGAGTATCCAGCAGGGGCTATATCTTCACCAAGCTCCCACGCCCTCTGCACTAAAACTGCTGTGGTTCTAGCTTCTATTGGGCCACTCTATTCCTGGAGTCTGGTGAAACTGCCTTCTCCAGGCCTGTAATAACTAATATATTGGTTAGCTCCCCACTCCACTTGGTATCTCAGCTCTTCCACCATCTATGTAATCAGTCTCTACAAATTAATTGTTCTTGGCTTTAATATATGGAATTGTTTTCATTTGTTCTGACTGACACAATGAGAATTTATCTGTCCCTTGGCAGTAATTCCACTTGGAGTGGGTGGGCTCTTTCATAGTGGTTCATGAGGGCTGTGGACTACAAAGACAGGATGTATGCCCCATCCTCATGGGGAAAGGGATTGTAAGAGATGTTTAACAGTCCCAGAAAGGTGAGCTGGGAATCACATCGGATACACAGTCTAAAAGAAGGATCAAGAATACACTCAGGTTCCAAGGCTGAGGCCCATTCACACAAACTATAACTGTAGCAGGAGTAGTTGAGGAGGGGTGGGTAGAAGGAAAGTCTGTAATTCACAGGATATATGGGCTCACTCTAGGCACAGCAAATATTTTACTTAAGGAAGCAAGTTTCACACCAGTCCCAAATCATGCATGGAGATAGTGTTCCTAATTCTTCCCAGATTAGTGAAAATTGGCCCAAGGACTGGGTGAAGCTGAGCTCATCAAATTTAAGGGTTTGGGAATTCACCTTCAGGTAAAACTGAAACAAACATCTTTTGAAAGATTTCAGCAAAATTATTGCTAGTGATAAAACCAGCTTTGAAGATTTGGTACTATTTTCTATTCTTCTAATCATTCTTCTACTTTTCTAATTGTATTCAGAGCATTTGTCCCGTTTTCTTTTTCAAAATACCATTTACCTTCAATGTCAATAATCCTTTCTAGAATCTTGCTGGTCAAAGTGTGCTGCAAAGATGGGTAGCATTGGTATCATCTGGCAGCTTACTAAAAAATCAGAATCTCAGGCTCCAGCCTAGCTTTACTGAATTAGAATCTGCATTTGAACAAGATGCCCAGGGGATTCATGTATACCTTAAAGTTTTAGAAGTACTTTAGGAGAAAGTAATTTAATTCAAGTAGCAACTAATATGATTAAAACACTCTTATCATAGTATTAGAACACAGAGAAGAATTTTTTTTTCCTTAAAGAGTGAACCACAAAACACACACAAACAAAAAATTTAACAATGTGAGCTCAGGATTTTATTTTTTTACTTATATACGGCATGAAACTAATGAGCCCTAGATGATCTAGATGACTTATTCAATCCTTTTCTGTTTATTCTACATGACACATATTGACATAAGGGCTGTTGGCATAAAATGAGAGGCAGCAGCAAGAATGAAGACTGGTCAAAGGGACAAATCATAGGACTGAACATCAAAGAACCTTAATTTTCTTCCCCATGTTTATGACCTCTCTGCTATGTGCTTGGGTGCATAACGCCTCTTCCCTTGCTTAAAGATGTTTATTCCACTGGAAGTTTATCATATAATCGGAGTGAATAATGGTCATACTACACAAATTATATATTAGAGAGTCTTGTAGAATTTTGCTCAAAATGCTAATATCAAATTACAGATTTACCAAGATATTTGGAATAGAAAGTGTTAAAGTGGTTAAAGGCTGGTGGGGGAAAAAGAATAGAGCTTTCCAGGTTAAAAAATAAAATCAAAAAACAAGTTTTTTTTAAATGTCAAAGTCTTCCTGAAAATTATTTTTCTTTTTTTGGAGGGAGGAGGCATCTTCCTAATAACACCAGAAAATATATTAAGTATGTAAAGAGAGAAAAGCTGTCTACCTAACATTCTGAAAATACTGAGTGATTGAAGATAAGAAGACAAAGGAGTCTTAAAAGCTCTGGAAAACATTGAGGGAAAGTAATCAATAAACTTTCTACCATAAAGATTTTAAAGTAAAGCTGTGTATTATTTCTGCTTTAAGTTGTATGACTCCAAGTCCCCAGTACAGAGGTAACTACTACATAACATTTTCCTTTGATTCCTTACCACCTCACAGGATTTTTTGGTAAAATTACCTCTGTAGTTGCCTTAAAAATATTATTTAGTGTATTTAAAATTTGTATATGTTATAATATAGTTTAAGTTTTAAAAATATGAGTGTATGTATGACTCATTTTTATTTTAAGATATAAGTATATATTCCTAAGTCTGCTTTAGGGTTCTAGTTGCACTGACTGTTGAAAACTGATGTCTAAGTTGGAAAGGAGAGATATTTTTAAAATAGAGACATGTTGAACTCATCAAATAAGGAGGGAAAGAAGAGAGAGGAAGAACAAAAGAAGAATGTATGTTTCTGCAAATTCAACAACTGTGTGTGTTAACACAGGAGCTTAAAGTAGGAGCTCTGGAGTACACAGACTCAGAGCACCATGAACACAGTTGGGAGGCACAGCAGGTTCAGAGAGATGCAGAGTGAAGAGATCGATGGAGGATTCACGGCCTATAGGATCTATTGCTTAGAAGTCAGGAGGGCAAAAGACAAGCCGAGACTACAGTAAAAGACTTGAATTTTCCACCCTGAGAGGAGGAGCTATAGTGAAGTGCCTTCATTTTGCCAAGCCCTCAAAGCTAACTCAGAAGTTAACTCCTTAATACATTTTTCTTTGATGTCCAGATTCAAGACACCCTTTGCTCTTTACTCTTCCCCAGTACTTTTCCTCTGCATACTCTTATAAATATGGTAGCTATGAATCTCAGTCTGCAAACCCAATTTTTTTAACTTTAAAAATTTTAAGCTTTAAATCCAGCATTTTAAAAACTTTTGATCTAATTTAATCTGTCTCAGAGTCCCTAATCCAGAGATTATGAGAATGTCAATCCCAAACAACTCTGAAGTCACTACTGAGATAGGAGACTAGCTGGACTTAATTCCAGGTTCTGATGGGATGCAGTGAAAAAACCACCAAGAACCAGCAGATGGCCAAGAAAGTGATCCCTAGCTGGCCTCATTGTTCATTAGCATGAGACACTCCTACCAGTGCCATGATAGTTTGCAAATGGCATTGCAACCACCTGGAAGCTACTGTACCTTTCCACGACAGTGACCAGGAGGTTACCACCTCTTTCCTAAAAAGTTCTGTGTAACCTGTCCCTCAATTTGCATTACCTCACCCCTTGATTTGCATGTAATTCAAAGTGCACATACATGACTATAAGTATAGTTTCCAACAGCCAACAAGCACAGCTCATGGCCCTAGGCACAATGTCTATGAGTTCTGCTCTGCAAAGAACAGTTCCAGTTCGATAAAAGATTACTATCCAGCACGACTGGTTTACCCTTGAATTCTTTCCTGAATGAAGGCAAGAGCCCTCTCAGGCTAAGCCCCAGTTGGGAGGCTTGTCTGTCCACCTGCATCAATATAAGACAAGAGCCCTCTCAGGCTAAGCCCCAATTTGAGGGTTTATCTGTCCACCTGCATCTCTACCATTGCAGGGTAGATCCAGAATCCAAGATGCTAATGGGTTTCCCTAAAATGGAAAAGGAGGCTCTTACCATCTGCCCATTATAGCCATGACTGAGATTTATGATTTCCACTTGGTGGTGGTATAGTGACTCTCTTATTTCAAGCCCTGTTTGAGATTCAGCCTCTAGGGTGTGCTACCTAAGGACAATACCAACAAGAAAGTCTTGGGTCCATGCCTTCTGGAAACCACTACTCTACAGTTTCTTTCAAATCTTGGAAGTTCTCCCTACCCTCTACTCCCACTCACTGTCAAAAGTCTCTTCACTTATCTACCCCTCCCTATTCTCTGTTCAGGATACCTATCACAATCTCTTAGGGGGACTTTGGCTTTTGCAAAAGGCAGGAAGGGAAATATGGTGAAGGCAACTTCTGCTTTTGTTCCCATTATATACATCTCACTTTAGTGAAAAAAAAAGTTTGTCAACCTGAAAGGGGCAAAAGGAAAAACAAACTAATTAATATGTTAGCTTTGTAGTCTGATTTATTATTCACCTGAAGACTCTCTATTGTCATCCCAGAGAGAGAATTTACTCTTCATCTAGAGGCCATCCCAAACAAGATGGAACCATGTTTGCATCCTGAATTTGGGTTCTTTGGGATAGTAGTCCTAGCATTCAAAGATTAGCTGACTCAGCTTTCCTGAATCTCTCCAAGTACTACATAGGTAAGCCTGGCTACTAGGTAAATTTCTTGCTTCCTAAAGGGCACTATCTTCTTCTGGAGAAATTTCTTCCAATCCACACTGGCTACATTCCAACCAGATAAATAATTTAATTATTAATTCAATAAATCTTTATTGAGTGTTTACTACGTGCTAGACACTGCTCAAAGCACTGAAAAGAAGACGGTGATCAAGGCAAACAAAAATCTCTACCTTCAGGGAGCTTACATACTAGTGATGGGGCAGACCACAGGGGCAAAAAAAATAAAATTACTAAGATAAATAGCATGTCAAATAATAAATTCTTAGGGGAAAATTTAATCTGGAAAAGGATCTCCTTAAACTATCATTTGGAAAGGGCAAGGGGTGCAATGGGGAGGAAGAAAGTGGAAGAAAGTGTGAAAAAATTTATATTGGGTTGCCAAGAAAGGTGTCAGCCCCAGAGAGTCCAGATATGTCTTTGGTGTTTTTGCATAATCGCATAAAGTAGAGGGTGGGAGGCAGTGAGAAGGGTAAATAACTCTTTGGGGTTTAAAAGTAGCCAGGTGTAGAGTCAACTCTAACAGGTGGTGAGCTGGTTCTCTACCTAACTCCATTTTCCTCTCTTCACCACTGAGCTAAGACTCTCTTTCCAATTTCTTCCACCAAAAGATTGGAAGGCCACGCCATGCTCACTAGAGTAAGAGCTGTTGGGTTGTCATGATGATTCATGCAACAGGTGTCAATCATCAGGTTGAGAATCCAGCCCCTAGCTACACCTATCCTTGGTCTTGACATTTTGAAACAAGCTGAAAAGGTACTGACTGAGCTGAGACTCCTGTGGGATCAGAGCAGCTCTACTCTGTGATCCCTTTTTGGTTTCCTGAGACACCTCACCAATATTTTATTTCTGCATTACTTTTTGTGGTTTACCCTTGTGGGTGCTATCTTCTAGCAAATGTAAGGTCTAAATTCTAATATTCTCCCTCTGAAACTAAGCAGGGCTCTCTGTAGGCCTGGTATGGGGTCTGGTTTTCACTGAGACAGCATATTCCCAGATGCACTCCAGATCCATCAGTGGCTGTGGGATGGTTCACTTTATCTGTCAACTTGGGCTGGGCCATAGTGCCCAGATAGTTGGTCAAACTTATTCTGGATGTTTCCATGAGGGTACTTTTTGGCTGAGATCAATATTTAAACGGGTGGACATCGAATAAGAAGTATCCTCCATAATGTGGGTGGGCCTCATCCAATCAGCTGAAGGCCTTAACAGGACAAATGCTGACCTTTCCTGAGCTAAAAAGAATTCTGCCAGCAGACAGAATTCCTTTTGTCTTTGGACTTAGGCCGTATTCTTCCCTGGGTCTTCAGCCTGCCAGCTTACCCTGAAGATTTTAGACTTACCAAGCCCTCACAATCACATGAAAAGAATTCCTTGAATAAATCTTTCCCTCTTGCTGTATATATATATGTATATATATATACACACATGTACAGTGGGTTCTATTTCTCTGGAGAACCCTGAAGAATACAGGCATATAAAACTTATTTGGTGGTTCTTCATTTAGACAGCTTTTGTGATTGACTACGAAAGAGTTCTCCCCAAACCTTGCAAAGCAGTAGTGTGGGCTTTTCACAGCTGTGGTGTTACCCATTTGTCACTGCAAAGAGCCATCTCTTTCTAGCTTTCTGGCTTAAAGAGATGTGCAACCAATTCTATTTCTTTCTCCTCTTTTATCAGCTTCAATAGTATTCAATAAATCAGTCTAGCACATAAAAACATGTGTTTTCGTCTTCATCACTAAAGTATAAACCCCTCAAGGGCACCACCACTGTAGCACCTCTGGAGCTACCTCACACGCTGTAGATGCTCCATAAGGAAAAGAGACAAAGTTGAGCAAATTGTACTGAGAAACTGGATGAGAATGGTTGGCCTAATTTTACCCCAAGAATTAACCCAAGCATGCAGGTGTATCTGGTTTAATTTTGCATACCTTCCATGAAAAATGACTTACCAAGCAGAACTTCACACATTGCGGTTGTAAGAATGCATTTTTTCACTGGCTCCAGTTCACATGGTTTAAATAGCATTTCATTTCGCTATGAGCTTTATTTTAATTTGAAACTTCACGAATATGAAACCATTTGAATCAAACCAGATGCAAACATTCAGAATATCCTGCTCATTCCTGTCAGCCTACTTCACTTGAGAAACAATTCAATTTGTCTTGACTTCAAGCAAACCCTTATTGAGCAGGGCTCTTTGTCTCTAATTGGCTTTTAGACTCCTCCACCCTTTACTAGCTGGTTTATGGAAAAAAGCAAGTAATCTTCAAAAAACAGTCACACCTTTTTTCCTTAAAAACAAGTTACTTTGTTCGGCAATTATAAAATAATACAGAAATGTGAGTAAGCATATTGCATCTATGTGTATTGCTTGCATATTCAACTCATATACACACATTATCCTTTTAGTTCACTGTAGTTTTATATGAACCTATAACAAGCCAGTTCAGGAATGATGCCCGCCTTATTGTTAACAAAAATATGAGGATAAAGTTTTCCACTATCACATCCACTACTGTTTGGGTATGTAAGCTTCCAGTGTAGTTGGCACATGAGAGGTGAGTAATACTTGTTCCAGATTCAACTTAGAAGCCCAATCTAGGCTAAGCATTGTGTATTTTCTTACTTTTGCAGCATAAGACTTACACAACTAGAAAACAAATAGACTTGCAACTATCACATACTCCCCTTCACCAGTGTCCATTTTCATTCAAACTCTACTTTGGAAAATCTATCTGTAAAATAAATGGCAAAGCAATGAGCATTTAAATACTAGACTAGTAACAAGTAAGGCCATTTTTTTAATCCAAACACCAAAGCAAATGACCAAGACTGCTGGATTCATTTTAGAAGCCCCCACATTTCAAACATATATCTTTATACACAAACAACAAAAATATGGATCTATCTTTGTATAATATCCACTTAAGAGAAATTTTTTTTAAAAAAAAACAGAAATGTAACAAGGAAAAATGATGATATACATTAAAATATAGAGACATATGAGAAACCAGTATTTTTCTTAAAAATCTAGGATAGGAAATTACACAGAAAATACATGAAATGCAGTCCCTTTTTCCTTCTGGCTTTTCTCAATCATCGTTGTGGTTTAAGAAGAAGAGGCGGTAGAAGTTTGATGCCTGAAAGGTGACAAGGTAGCCCTGGAAGGCCCACTGGGTGACCTGTTTAAGTAATGCTGACAGTTCCAATCAGATATTCAGAATACAGACTTACACTGCAAATATAATGATCACATGTACTCAATGTCTACTACACGGCAGGTGCTTTGGAAGCCTTCCTGATCATCTCAATCATGAATATCATCATACTCATGTTTCTTATGAGGAAACAGAAGTTGAGCAGAAGCAAGTAAGTTGCTCCCAAAATCCCAGAACTAATAAGTGACAGGTCAAGATTTGAATTTCAGAACTGGCTACTCAAAAGTCAATGCTTTTTCTACTTTTATACTCTAGAAGAAAAGTTCTTTTTTAAAAATCTTCCTTCACTGCCTCTTAATGATTCCAGATGTCGCTTTACTTCCTGGCCTGTTATAAAGACTCTTAGTTTCTCATATTTCAATTGTTGATCAAAATGGTTAACTCTATTCAAAAAAAGAAAAAGGCCGGGCGCGGTGGCTCAAGCCTGTAATCCCAGCACTTTGGGAGGCTGAGACGGGCGGATCACGAGGTCAGGCGATCGAGAACATCCTGGCTAACATGGTGAAACCCCGTCTCTACTAAAAACTAGCCGGGCAAGGTGGCGGGCGCCTGTGGTCCCAGCTACTCGGGAGGCTGAGGCAGGAGAATGGCGTGAACCCGGGAGGCGGAGCTTGCGGTGAGCTGAGATCTGGCCACTGCACTCCAGCCTGGGCGACAGAGCGAGACTCCGTCTCAAACAAAAAAAGAAAAAGAAAAAAGAAAGTCTTACATATTCTACAAAGAAAGGAAATGGGTCTCTGTTATAGGTTGAATGCTGGGCTCCCAAAAAGATATGTTGAAATCTTTGAAATCTTGACCTTCAGTCCTTCAGAATGTGACCTTATTTGCAAACAGGGTCTTTTGCACAGACAAAAAAGTTATGATTTGGTTTCTTGTTTTTGGACACAGAGACACACACACATACAGAGAAGATTGTGAATGTGAATTGCAAATGTGAAGCCACACAGGGAGAAGACAGACATGGGACTGGAGTGAGGCATCTATAAGCCAAGGACTCCAAGGATTGCTGGTGACCAACAGAAGCTAGGAAAAGGCAGGAAGGCTTCCCCTACAGGTATCAGAGAGAACACGCTCCTACAGATGCCTTGACTTTGGACCTCTAGCCTCTGGATCAATAAATTTGTTTTCAGTCACCCAGTTTGTGGTACTTTGCAATGGCAGCCCTAAGAAACTAGTACAGTTTTCAAATAGTGAAAATAAAGCACTGTAAAGACTTGCCACTCACAGTGTGGTCCTGACACCAGCAGCATCTGCACCCCCTGGGAACACAGCGGGGTGCAGGCCAGACGTCGTGACTCAGAGCTGCTTTTCACAGCCTCTCCAGGTGATTCGTGTACATTCAAATTGAGAACAGAGATTGCAAATGGAATGCACAGTAAACTTAATTTGTAGCTCAGATAAAAACATAAAAGTACCCATCCTGGCTAACACGGTGAAACCCCGTCTCTATTAAGAAATACAAAAAACTAGCCGGGCGAGGTGGCGGGCACCTGTAGTCCCAGCTACTCGGGAGGCTGAGGCCGGAGAATGGCGGGAACCCGGGAGGCGGAGCTTGCAGTGAGCTGAGATCCGGCCACTGCACTCCAGCCTGGGTGACAGAGCGAGACTCCGTCTCAAAAAAAAAAAAAAAAAAAAAAAAAAAAACATAAAAGTACTTCCCTTTTGAAATCCTGTTTCTGGGGCTGGAGGCTCCAGATGGTGCATAGAAGAGGGAGAAATGTGTGTCTCTAGGCAGAAAGTGAATGTGCTCACCAGTTAAGACTAAGGATATACTGAAGAAATATGCAGGTACCTGGAATGTTCAAGAAACAGGCATCAGAAGGAGACTCAGGATGGCTTTGGGGAAGAAGAGCTAAAAGCGGTTTCAAAACCAAAGGGAATCTAAGAGATGAGTGTGTGACAAAGGACAGGAGCAGAAGTGGTGTGGGCAGGCCCAGGAGAAGGGAGAAGTATTCTGGCATCCTTCTCTGTTGACTGAATAACCAGGGGCCTCCAGGGAGGGCTGGGGACGGAGCAGAACTCTTGGTGATAACATGCCTGTTACAAAGCCAGTTTGGTAATTCCTATTAAGTAAATTTTGTCCTATTATATTTTTTTCCAAAAGTATTGAGTTAGGAGTGCTTACAAAGGGGAAGTCCTAAACCATGTCGAGCTTGCCCTCCAGGGGCCTGAGGTCAGGTCTCCGTATCTTTTCCTTTTCCCATGTATGGCCATCACATGCCAAAAGTCAATATAATACAGTAACAAGAGAAAATCTGAATCTTTGCCTGGAAATAATTCAGATCTCTAGTTTTTCTCCAAATTCTTAATTTTAAATCTCTCAAACAATAAAACAATGCAATGAGTCATACGGAAGCCTTTATTAAACTCTGACAAATCATATCATCAATCCATTTTAAATTCCTCACTTTTCAACTTCGAAGTAATTAAAATATTCACTTGAGATGAAAATTTTGAAAATATAATTCAATAGGAAACTTGTGACAGAGAAAAGTTATCTGTTTTATAGATTAGGTGATTGCTGAGAACAGTTTTCTAAAATTATTGCATATGCATTTATTTGGAATTGTTATGTCTTAGAATCACAAAGTGGGGTGGCCCAAAAAAAATCTGTCTAAATGTGAAGATGAGCATTCTAAATAGCCCTACTTTGAGAGTAAATGAGATTGGCATATCGACACTCAATAACTATTACATCGATTGTAAAATACTGAAAGACAGAAAAGAAAAACCCTCTGGAAATGCTATCTTCCACCACCCTCTCCCACACATATACAGTCAAGATGCTTTCCTTTTTTTTTTTTTTTAAATACAGGAAACATTTGTGGGACAAATGTAGAATAGGAAGAATTGAATCAGGCTCCCAAGTCAGCTAAACTTGAAATAAATCGGAATTTAAGGTCATAGATACCTTTGCCCTGTTTCTTCCTGTCTGCTTGTCATTTCTCAAGGCCCAATGCAAAAACTACAGCTATCCATGACCTTTAATTCTTCTGAATTGTAATTTTATTGATTGTTGGAACCAATCATTGTTTCCTTTTACTGATAGACATTTTAATGCATACACATATATGTTTTGGAGAAAAGAAGATAAATGTATTCCAACATTGGGTCTGGATTTCCCGTATTGAAACTAGATTGACTTCTGTTATTATTTGAAAGAGTGCAATTCAAATAGTAAGAGAAGATTAGATTAAATGATGCATTTTAAATGAAAGACCGTGGCTGAAAGATCTACAAGAATCAATCACATACCAATTCATGCAGCCAGTCTGCTAAGGTATCTCTTTGTACATGAGAGAATTCTCCCTAGCAACTAGTGGGACTAAGATCAGTTTCAAGATGGCCACTGCCTTCCCCTGAAAGCTTCATTATCAAGAGTTTGACCATAGCTCATGTGTATACTCTACTGTTGAGATTTCATATCCCAGGGAAACCCAGATTCAGCATTGAAGAAACTTTCTCAGAAAGACAGAGTTGAACCCAGTATGTGTTATAAAACAAGCTTCCAAGCCGCCAACCTTCCCTTGGCTAAATGTTCCTACATAACTGTGGGTTTATGACTTGACACCATCTCATTCTATGCTCTCTAGACAATTGGAATAAAGCAGGAAAAATTACGTCAGACAAAACCATATGATGTACTTACTTCATATGTCATAGGGTTAAAGTGGACATCTCACTCCAAATGAACTCTTCAGAGCAGCTTGGAACATCACCACCTCCCCTTCATTATACTGTGCTGTGCACCATCATTGTTAAACCAGTTTTTTCACTTTGCCTCCCTTCCTCTTTCCCTCCCTCCCTCCCTTTTTGTGAAGCAAAATTGTACATGTAACACTTTCACAAATGTTAAAAACAGAGCTATGGTTCTGTGATTTTTCTGGCATTGCTTCATACCACCAATCATTCCTTCTCTCCAAACTTGATGAAATCATAATGATTCATAAGCTTTGGTTGGAATGGTTGTGTGATATACTCTTGTAGAGGCAATAAGCTTATTATTCAAATAAATTGGTTTAAAAATAATAGAATAGTTGTACCCTTAAGTAAATCTAATGTGTCAGAGGCTCATACAAAATTGTGGTCATATTTGACATAATTAAAATTAAGCCAGCATGAATGCATTGAGCTTCACAAGTAACAGTCTCTCTGTCCCTGGAGGTGAACAAGAAGAATCAGATGAGGAATCTATCAAGGATGTTCTAAATAAGAGGTAAGACTCTAAAGTTTGCATCCTCAAATTTCATGAAGCCCAGATTCTGACATAGAGACAAAAATAACCAGAAAGAAAAGATTGAAGGGTGAGAAATCCAAAGTAAAATAATTTAATTTTAAGGGGTCAGACTAAAAAAAAGGCATATCAAAGGATCGCAAGGAAAGAAATTACAACCAGGTGTATGTAATACTAGCACTTTGGGAGGCCAAGGCAGGTGGGTCACTTGAGGCCAGGAGATCAAGACCAGCCTGGTCAACATGGTGAAATCCCATCTCTACTAAAAATATAAAAATTTGCCAGGTGTGGTCGTGCATGCCTGTCGTCCCAGCTACTAGGGAGGCTGAGGCAAGAGAATCTCTGTAATCCGGGAGGTGGAGCCTTATGTGAGCTGAGATCACACCACTGTACTCCAGCTTGGGTGACACAGTGAAAATACCTACCTACCTACCTACCTACCTACATACATACATAGAAAATACATGTTGACCCAAGTCCATGGCCAAAACGAAGCAGAGAATTACATTCTGAGGTGAAAGAAAACTTAGAAGTATACATATGTAACAAACCTGCACGTTATGCATATGTACCCTACAACTTACAGTATAATAATAATAAATAAATTAAAAAAAAAAAAAGAAGTTACCTAATTCAGTCTTTTCATTACACAGATAGAAAACTCAAGCAAGGCAAACACGATGTTTTACCTGAAGACATGGGTTATGAGTAAGAACAGAGATGCAACCCAGAGCGTGCCAATCCCAGTATAATTCACTCTCTACCACATGAAGGAAGATTCCCACACATCGATAAAGGTTTCCAAACATCATGGACACATGGCACAGTTATAGAAATGTAATGTTTCATGAATGCTATCAGCATCTTTCTATTTAATTGGAAATGTCCTAACATTTATTAATTAACCCTTTCGCCAAGTTCATTCCATATTTTCAGAGCATATATTTCAACTCTATTGTTTACAGAATTTTTTTATTGTTTTGTTTTCTGGTTTTGTTTTTTTTGAGACGGAGTCCTGTTCTGTTGCCCAGGCTGGAGTGCAATGGCATAATCTCGGCTCACTGCAACCTCCACCTTCCAGGTTCGAGCAATTCTCCTGCCTCAGCCTCCTGTGTAGCTGGGATTACAGATGTGCACCACCATGCCAAGCTAACTTTTTATATTTTTTTAGTAGAGACGGGGTTTTACCATGTTGGCTAGGCTGGTCTCAAACTCCTGACTGATCTACCCACCTCAGTCCCCCAAAGTGCTGGGTTTACAGGCGTGAGCCACTGCACCTGGCCTGCAGAAAGCTTTTTTAATGAAGTTTTCCTATCACATACCTATCAAGTTGGAACACCATTTTCTGTCATCCACCAAAAAGTGAAACAGAAAAACACGTTGTTTTCACTTCGTCAAGATGGTGCCACCAACAAAACGAATTTCCTAACAACACTCAGTGTCTACCGTTGATTATTTATTACTTGGCATAAAAGAAACATGCAAAGTTTCCTCTCACTCTCAAGAATAAATAGCTTTGAGCAGAGAACACAGTGTATCATACAAAATGTCACTACATTCTAACTGGAAACCATGTGATCCCGACATTTGCTGCTGTTCCATCGTCTCTTTGCTAGTGCCACATCCAGAATTTACAATCTGCAGAGAATATTCAGAGTGCAGAAATTTACTCCAGTGACACTCTGGTGGTGAGATTCTAGAGTTCTCATAAAACCAAATTTGTCATCATTGGAAAGCTTGTCAGCACCCAGAATGCAAGTATCCATGCAACTGTGAGATGGAACATAGGGTTGGTCATAGGGCAGCAAGGACAAGATCATAGGAATGTAAGAATTCTAAAAATAAATGAAACCCACAATCTATTTGCCTACATACCACCCTTCTCACTGTAGCACCAATTAGAGTAAGAGAATTGTGAATAAGGAGATGAGTAAACTTGGCACAAGTAAACGTTGGATTCTTGCCCTTCTCACTGCCTCATGCCCAGGCCATAGCTGCCCCCATTGTTGGCCAAGCTCAGAAATATTTCCTTCTGCACCTACCATTTTGCCTATCTTTTGTTCCATTTCCTACAGAGCAGCAGATCTCCTAGTTAGGAGAAGGAATTCCCTTAGGAGACTTCATCTGAAAACACAAGTGGCTTGGAGTGAGGCTTAGCATGCTCAAACAGCCAGAGGCATTTTATATCTTAAAATGAGAACTTGTTGATCTATAGGAATGAATTGCTAATGCTGAGATTTTGACTGCACATCTGGGGGTTCAAAAGGCCTCTCAGCACTTTGTAAATTTTGTTAGATGAGTTTCCACTCTTAGCCTTAGCATGGAGCCAGAAAGTGGAAATCTCATGACTTTAGATTCAGGACACTGGGGAGCTGGTTCTAGTTCCTCAGAGTGAACGTCAAGCAAATCACCACCTCTCCTTCATTTAAGAAATAAGATTCATCTAAGAAATAAGATTTAGAACACCTACCTGAAACCCTATTCTTGGAGATTGTTAGGCTAATATGTATGTATTTTTAAAACATTAAAATTATCAAAAAAAAAATTTTTCATGGATGTCAATCATAAGAGAAATACCTCCTAATGATTCCAGCTTTCCAGAGGATTCTTCTAAAGTCGGTGTTGGCAAACTTTTTTCTGCAGAAATCACTTTGGATTTGCAGACTAGTCTCTGTGAACTATAAAACTTCTGTTGTAAGGAGAAAGCAGCCATAGGCAATATGTAATGGAATGAGCTTGGCTAGATTCGGCCCACAGGTCCTAGTTTGCTCACTAGGTCCTAGACTGCCGACCCCTGATCTAGAACAAACTACCAAAATAGGGATATACATTCATTAGAAATATGGAGCAGCCAAGACATCTATTTTGAAACTAGTCATTCATTTTTAGAACAAAAAATATACCTCCCAGTACCTGTTTCCTTGACTTAACCCCAGCTACCACATAAACTAGTTGCCTAACAAGCAGCCCATAAAACAAACAGTACAAATAATATATATTCTTAAATGAATGCCATATATTCTCCACCCCATGATCCTACATGATTGCTGGCAGGCTCGAGTGGTGCCAAAATGCCCGTGGTAGACCTGCTGGAGGAATGGCTTCCTCATTGACTCCCCTCACATTCTCTCTCAGGTTCAGTGCCCTCACAGATTTGGAGAAAATGTGACAGAATTGGTTGTCATGGTAGCTGAGTGTTTCTCCAGCTTTTCTCCGGAAGCATAAGCCAGGATTCTCAGGAGTGCTGTTTGTTTCCTTGACTTTGGGGGAGGGATTTTCCCTCCCCCATGCCTAGGCATCAGTCTGCACACCCCCAGGCTTACGCACAGCTTCCAACATGTGGAAAGGTGGCTGAGAGTGGGAGGACGTGGAATCTGAGCAATGAGCTGTGTCCTCTCGGGCTGCACTCTTTGTTGGCATTCAGTGGGAAGGCTGCTGCTAGCAGGGGCACCTTCATTAAAAAATCCAAGCTCCTCTGAGGGCAGGGGCAGGAGCTATATCCCTAGGAGCTAGGTTAGTGACTAGCTCAATACATATTTGCTGAATGAATGAATAATGGAAAGAAGCAATCAGTCAATCAATGAACAAATGCAGGAATAGTCCAGACTCAGATAGTGATTTGAATACCTTGAAGGGCATTTTTGTTATGCATAGGCATGATTTTTGACAGAATAATTCAACACATCTGCTTATTGGTTTGCTGTTTGGGAATGAGATTTTGGAAAAGGCTGAGTATAAGAAATAGTATGAATTATACTCTCTTTCTGTGATTATTCTCTCTGTGATTGCACTATTAACCCAAGCCAATATATAGTAACCTTCTAATTTATTCATTATTCCTACTGTTGAAATTATGACAAGACTCCAACATAACAGCTTCCCTCTATCATCATTTTGGACAAGCTGAACATTCTTTAGAAGCATATGGGTATGTGGGCGTGGGCCTGTGGTGCGTGGTGTGGGGGAAGGTTCCTGGAGGCCTGGAAAAAGTAATACTTTCAAACTCAAAAAGCAAATTGCACCTATTTCAGCAAATTGGAAATTGATGGTGTGTAACTCTGAAAGCCCAGCAGTAGCTATTATTTCCATCCAGGCTATTATTAACTGGTAATATTTTCTCTAGTAAACATTCAATTACTATAGCAACAGGAGCCATGTCACATGGACCAAAAAGCTCCCTGAGTTTGCCAGAGAAATGGATGGCGTTTCAAAGGCATTTTAGAAAATGCAAAGAGGCCTGCCAAAGACGATATTTTTTAAGTACTACACTGAATTTTTACTTGAGATAAAAGAGAGAAGAAAGCTGTGATAAAGTGGAAATTGAAGACTTCTTAGAACCCCTGCTTCTATATACTGTATCTAGTGTCTTTCCAGCAAGTATAGAAGTTCCTGTCCTCCCATCTAAGCCAAATGCTTCACTGTGCTCTCAGTGAGATCCCATGCCTCCATCGCAGGTACTGATTTACAATGTCAAGTATGACTTCTACATCGTCTAGCTTCAATTTCTTCCCCCCTACATCTCCCCATCAATATATACTGTATTGATGTGCAACATGCATATAAACAAATAAATAAATCATAAGAATACATACAGCTCAATAAACTATTTTGAAGTAAACACACCTATGTAACCAGTACATGGTTAAAAAATTGAATATGACAGCACACAGAAAGGCTTCTTATAGCCTATATAACAGTCTTCTCACACTAAAGGAAACTACTATGAATTAGTTTTCTTTGTGTATGAAATTTATATAAATAGACTTGTATAGTTTGTACTTAGTCTAGCTTCATCCCTCCAAAGATTTAGTCAATAGAATCATCCATGTCATTGCACACAATAGAAGGCAGTTCCTTTCATTGCTGTATTAGCTTCCTAGGGCCTCTGTCATAGTACTGCAAACTGAGCAGCTTACAAAGCAGAGATGTATTTTCTTACACTTCTAAACATTCAACTACCATACCACTGGGAGTCACTTTGGTAGCTAAAGGTCTGAGATCAGGCTGTCAGCAGAGTGGGTTTCTCTCAGGGGTAATGATACTGACAGCACTAAATGATCAACTTTTCTGAAGTCTCCATGCCCCAGTTTTCCCATCTCTGAAATTGGAGATCATATCTCCTCAGCAGATAGCTTTACGACTGCTTTTAGGAGTAAATGAGATTATCTGTGTCTGACACAGAATAATGAAACAAATAATTATTGTTGCTGTTATTATGTTGTCATTAAAATTTTTTAACAACACCCCATGTCAGGTACCAAATGCAAAATACCAGCAGTTTATAAGATGCCAATTATAAAGTGCTGAAATTAAAAATCACATTGCAGTATCACAGAGAACAATAATCCTTAAGTTGTGGGCCACAAGCAAACCCTAAATGTTTTTATTCCTTTTTATATCAACCTGTCCTTTAAGAAAAAGGCTAAGAAGGGCCGGGCACGGTGGCTCATGCCTGTAATCCCAGCACTTTGGGAGGCCAAGGTGGGCGGATCACAAGGTCAGGAGATCGAGACCATCCTGGCTAACACGGTGAAACCTCGTCTCTACTAAAAATACAAAAAATTAGCCGGGCGTGCTGGCAGGTGCCTGTAGTCCCAGCTACTTGAGAGGCTGAGCCAGGAGAAAGGCATGAACCCAGGAGGTGGAGCTTGCAGTGAGCGGAGATTGAGCCATTGCACTCCAACCTGGGTGACAAAGCCAGACTCCGTCTCAAAAAAAAAAAAAAAAAAAAAAAAAGGCTAAGAAAAGACTTCATCTTTTCCTGCAAAAGCCTTCTGAGCTAGGTATACAGGTTATTATGTTGCTTTCGCAACTGAAGAAACTGGGCCACATGGAAGTTCAGTGATTTGAGTGTCAACTTGGAGTTCGTGGAAGATAAGCTGCTACTAGAATCCATTCTTTCCTTACAAATGTGGCTCACAGATCTAAAGTAAACTGACTTTACTTCTTTCTTTGATGATTATATACAGCTTGATTGGAAAGTTACACTCTGTAATTTCACAGTGATTACATGCCCTTGAATATCATTTTGTAAGTAAATGTTTTGAAACCAAAGATAATCACTGTTATACAACCATAACCCTTTTTCTTATGCCATATTCTCCACCAAGAATTTAACCAAGCTAAAGTTACACTTCAGACTCTGAGTAGCTGGCTCTGGGCTCTACTCTGTGTTCCTGGAATTCCAATTCTACTGGGCTATCTGGAGATGAATTACTGTTCTTTGGCTTCGGGGATAACCTTTATCCTTTCAACTGAACGACACGTGCACAAAAAGCTGCACTGTGCTGTGAACATGAGTGCTGTCAAATATAATATGTTAAGATGAATCAGATCAGAGACTTTGCATAGTAAGATATTCAAAAGTGAAATACCCTGTCTAGATGCCTGGAAACATACTCCTACGATCTGGACATCATGAAGCTCCTCCTCCCTTTTAAGAAATTTCCTCCAGCCTGGGCAACATAGCAAGACACCATGTCTACAAAAAACAAAAAAAATTAGCCAGGCATGATGGTGCATGTCTGTACTCCTACAATCTGGACATCATGAAGCTCCTCCTCTAAGAAATTTCCTCCAGCCTGGGCAACATAGCAAGACACCACATCTACAAAAACAAACAAACAAACAAACAAAAAACTTAGCCAGGCATGATGGTACATGTCCGTACTCCCAGCTACTCGGGGGGCTGAGGCAGGAGCATCACTTGAGCCCAGGCGTTCGAGCTTGCAGTGAGTCACCACCACGCCACTGCACTTAGCCTGGGAGACAGAGTTTCACTCTGTCTCGTAAAAATAAATAAATAAATAAATAAATAAACAAACAAACTTACTAATTGCTTGGCCAGATTGTCTCCAGAAACATCTCCAAATTCAAGTGTTCTCCACTCTGGGTTAGTAACTCAGAGATAGCCCTACCTAGTAACTCTTGAGGGCAGCTTATAACCATGGCATTCCTTAGTACTCTATTTGACCAATAAAGCAATAAACTACAGTATTAATTCCCTTTTTCTAGATTATCTACAGTTCCTGCATTTTCACATCTGCTGAAATTTTCATAAAGAGTGATAAAAAATCTGCCCATGTATAGACCTATTCCCACTCTCATCTCAAGGCCATGATTTCCTTTTGGCACCCTCTCGTACACATACACACGCCCCAATTCTAACCTGTCGTGGAGGGTCAATCATGGTATTTGGCTTTATAGACCAGGAGTGGATGTGTAAACCAAAATAAATTAATCAGAGTCTTTTGGGATTTTGGAATTTAGAGAAGAAGAGAAGCTCCGGTAAAAAACACAACGTAATTATTTTAACTGCAATGACCTGATGAAATTATTAACAGCTCTTTCAATCTAAATTTCCTGGAGCTAGCCTGGTTCCTAGCCTCTTTCGAACCATAATCTCCAGACTTCACATCTGTTACCCATCCAGTACTCTGCAGTAATCAGTTGTGTTACTTTCATCTAAATAAATTGGATCAATACTGAGTCTATCTCTTTTCCCTGAAATGTCTTTAAGCACACCTAGGGGGAAGTTTTTACACCACCACCAAGTGCTACTCTACATAAGTTTCCTTAGTACAGAGAGACATTTATACAAATTAGATCCTAAGAACAGACTTGAGGGTCCATGGCTTCTCATGTTGCAATGAATTCTAACCACAACCTCCAATGATGACTGCTACTAAGTCATTTTAGAAAAAGAACTGCATATCAAACAAATCTATCTGCAGATTAACATATAAACTCAGAACATATCTGCATCCACATTCCTCTATGCATCGAGTCACTCAGTCTGGATACCTGAGGACTTTTAAACACTTAACAATGGTGAGTATGTGTTTTTCCCTCTTAAGTAAGTCACAATAAAATGCGATTTACTTTTAACATAACTAGCCAGACACTTAACTCTTAAATGGAGAAATCATCATATTGGGGTTTTGGTGGTTTTACCTTTCTTCTTTCTGGGGAAAATTCTAGGCTAAGAGTTTTTTCTGATATGTGAATTATGGATGGGGTATACAGTCTGGCAGACAAGATCAAATATGGGTCTTCTTTTGGTATTACTGGTTATTACCCAATTTTTAGGGTCTCCTTTGTACACTGCAGGAAGAGGACCACAGGTATGTTTTTGTTGTTAGCATCATAAATTCTTAAAAGTTGGAAAGGACTACAAAAGTCGTATCATTCTATAAGTCATGCCATATCGCAATCTTGACTTATTCAAAGCCAAGTTATTTTGTTCTTCATCATACATCATAAGCTATATCTATGTCTAAGGTGAAAATTGAGCCAATTAATCAGGTAATATAGGCCTAAAACACAGGTCAAGGAAATACCCAAAATGTAAGAGTGATAGGAGCTTTCAGGAATTATGGAGATGACTTCAAATCTTCATTTTACAGAGCACATCAGGAATCACCTCACATGCAGAACACAGTGAGTGAACTGGCCATGTCCTGTCTGAAGTAGGACATAAAGAAAGATGAACAACCAATGTCAGTGGGATGTCATTTGTGTTGTCATTTGTAACAATTCAAACATCAAGATTTAGCTAGTTTGTCACTTAACTTAGCATGGGCCCTTGTGTCTTTTAAATATTTAAGCATAAATTTTACAAAATATAAGGGACAAGGCTATGAGACTGAGTAAATTATTTTTTTCTTCTACATCCAACAGTTTATGGATTTAGTTTAGAAAAAAAAATACTTACGAATAGACTGCTGACAATACTTTATCACTAAAACTTGTAATATGTTCATGTATTTATTAGAAGTTAAGATTTATACCAGATTAACCTTTGTTTGGCTTTTAGACTGTTTTATCTAATAAGGACTTTATCTAATTATCTAACAGGACTTAAATTTATGAATTCACTTGCATGTTATATTTTATAGGCATATTATTTCTATATCATATTCTTGTATTTTAAATTGTCTTTGAATATTTCTACTTTAATTTTCTTGTGAATATGATCTAAAGAAGGCATTTAAGGAATTGAAGAAAATGTCAGAAACTGCTAACCAAACCATTAAGAAAATTGTATTAGATCAACAATAGAGACCACTGTAAAAACTGACAATATAAATTGGAGTTATCTTGCCATACCCTACTAAATTAGAGTTAAGAGGCCAGGGGAGAAAAAAACATTTCGGGTACAACGCACCTGCCCAAGGACTATCTCTAAAGCCAGCTGCCAGAATGACCTGCTATAACCTTAAAATGAGTTTTACCTGGTAGCTGCTAAAATGAACTGCCATGAATCTAAGCCTATTTTTTTTGTCATTTCATTTTTAATTTTTACTTTTTAATATTTCATTTTTGTGGGTACATAGTGTATATGTTTATGGGGTACATGAGACGCTTTGATACATGCATGCAATGCATAATAGTCACATCATGGAGAATGAGGTCTCCCCATCCCCTCAAACATTTATCCTTTGTGTTACAAATCATCCAATTATATATACTCTTTTAGTAATTTTTAAATGTAGAATTAAATTATGACTAACTTCAGTTACCCTATTGTGTTAGAATGAATGAATAAGATTTAAGACTCGTTTTAGCCAGTCACCGTTTACGCTCTCACTCACCAGTTTGTCAGCTCCCAAAATCTTCTCTAGTGCCAATTAGGTTTCTTTCAAAACAATACACAACATTTTTTTCTAATAAAACCCCCAATTTTTTCTTTGTTCTTCAAACACAGAGAACATCACCCCAGTCTATCTGTATGCCTAAAATTGCAATTCTGTTTTCCCAAATTAAATCTTTTGTTTAGAGATTCGTATTCATACTTTGACTCTTTCATACTCCACGTTAGAAGCAGAGCCTGAAATAGACTCACCTGAGAGAGATTAGCAAGCCCTGGAACTGGGTCACATGGTACCCACACTCTGGCCCCTTCCGCCTCCCCACTGCTTCCTCGGGGTACCCCTTTCCCCACAGTGAGTCTCATTTTTCTTTTGGTTGAGTTCTTCAGGGATTTAAGAGGAGTCTTTCCCCTCTCCTATCCATGAGACCTTCTGCTTATTTTCTACCCGCTGGATATAAGGCCTCCTGTTTATAAGGAATTTTCTCCATCCTGGTTACAAGGTCTTCTGTTTAGGAGGGATTATATTCCCCTCCTGTTAAAGAAAGCTTGTCTCTCCTGGTGAGTACAAACTTTATCTTTCAGTTCATTTGTGCGCTCGGATTTTATTTTGGCTTTGTATAGCTGGCATTAAACTGAATCACCTAAATGAGTTTATTTACAGTTTGGGCTCTCAAAGTTGAAACGCACGCCAAGATAGATCCCCCGTTCTGGAACTCCAGCTGGTGACATGTTACGGGGATCATTCAAACAGTTTGTTTTTCTTAGAAATAAAAGACCATTGCAATAAAATCATACAGTCCAAATAGGGCACATATCTCATTTGGTATCTTAAGGTTCCAAAATGCATTCAGGACTCAAAGATTACCTTGCTGCAAAATACTGTCTCAAAGCTAACTGAGGCTCTTTCCTCCCCAAGGCCTTTCCCTCTCCTTCTACACCTCCTCCTCTTTCTCCTTCTCTAAGCCAAACTCTCTTTTTTGTGAAACTCCTTAGGTATTCTGGCATATTGACTAAATTAAGTCTGTTGAAAAATAGTAGATATCAAAAAAATTATTTTGACCTTCATGTTGTTTCTTAAAAGCAAAAGATGAAATTCCCAAGTAAAGATACCCTCCCTATACTAGAAGGAAAGGTGACACTCCTTATCTTCAAAAACGAGGAATTGAAACCAAGAGAACACCGTACAGCCTTTGTTAGTAAAACTCTTATCTTTTAAGTCTCCTCACGTAATTCAGTCACATTTTTACAATTAACTATTCTTTGTCCGACCCAGCTGTATTAGCCTGTTCCCATGCTGCTACTAAAGACATACCCGAGACTGGGTAATTCATAAAGGAAAGAAGTTTAATTGACTTACAGTTCCACACAGCTGGGGCGGCCTCAGGATACTTGCAATCATGGCGGAAGGCAAAGCAAACGCATCCTTCGTGTGGCAGCAGCAAGGAGAAGTGCGGAGCAAAAGGGGAAAAGCCCCTTATAAAACCATCAAATCTCCCGAGAACTCACTCACTATCACGAGAACAGGATGGGGAAAAAAACCTACCCCATGATTTAATTATCTCCACCTGGTGCCTCCCACGACACGTGGAAATTAAGGGAGCTACAATTCAAGATGAGATTAGGGTGGAGACACAGCAAAACCGTATCACTAGCCTTCATAGGCTTGTTAGGACAAATAGAAAATCTGAAAGTTTAGCTTTATTCTTTTTGTCGGAACTACAATTTGGCTCCAATTGTCTTCATATAAGCTAGTAAATTTGTAATACTACATTTTATTCATTACTAATTTTTAATAAAAACTGTCATTTCTTCACCTGTGTTTTCACAATTTTTTAATTATATAAAAAGATAGATGATAGATTAGATAGATAGCTAGATGATTGACAGACAGATAGATGACATTTTTTATCAAATTATTTCAAAGAGCTCTATCAACTTAAAGGGAAAAATAAGTCCTTAAATGAAGTACATTAGAAATATAAAAATTAACCCAAATGCCTTTTAGGCCATATGATTTAAGTAAATTTTTTATAAACATGCTGATTTTAAATATATTGATAAAATTAAAACAAAGATTTCTAAGAATTGTTAGTGTGTGTATACATATATATGTATATATACACACTAACTAGTATATATACACACTAATTTAGTGTGTGTGTATGTATATAGTGTGTGTGTATATATACTAATTGTTAGTGTGTATGTATATAGTATGTGTATATATACACACACTAATTGTTAGTGTATGTATATAGTGTAGGTACATATATATACACACACACACTCTAATTGTTAGTGTGTGTGTATGTATACAGTGTGTATGTGTATATATAGTCCGGATTTGCTGCCCAGACAGGGTTATGTTTGTCTCTGCTAGATGTTTTAATATCATAAAAGTATGAGCTTGATCTAAGAACAAACAATGCAGTGTCCATTGTTTCCTATATATAAAGCACACTAACCTGCAGAAATCTTGACAGGAAAATTACTTAAAATAATAACTAGCTCTGTTAAATATCTGTTTTCATAAGTAATCTAGGTAGAATTGTTAGAAATAAATAAATTAGATAAATGTAAATGAGGTAAATCTTTATCATTTTTTATAGTATGAAATTTTAAAGTTATGTTGAATTAAATAATATTCATAAAATCTGAGTCATTTCTAAATAAATAAATAAAATAATGAAACGTGAATTGCCAAACATAGATTAAAGTTTATTTAGTTTTGGCTTTTTAAACCTCATAAGACGACAAATATTTGGATATATTAACAAAATGTCCTTTTCCACATTAAAAGTTGTTCTATAAAAACTATTAAGATTATAGATTACATATTCATGAGATGTTAATATAGAACAGTTTTAAATTACTTTCCAGTTTTTTGCTAAAAATTAAGATTTCTAATAATTAAAAGTTTTAATTAATATATGTTATTCTATATACAAAACATACAAAAAATAATTTTTGTATGAGAAAGAAACTTGTATAGTCTCAATGATAAAGGCAAAAAAGGTAAAATTTTGCCCAAGGCAAATGATTGGTTATTTCGGTATAGAAAAGGGAAAGTATAGAACAAAGACAAAGAGAGTTTAAGGAAATGATGGAAAATCTAAGCCAGTCATGGAGAGTTTCAGAAGGATGGGTCTCATAAAGGGAGTTTCTTGCATGATCAGATTGGCTGGGTTAGAAGGGAATTGTTTATAAGTTTCTCTAAGAATTGAGCATTGGTGTCAGGGGTGCACTGATATAGGGCCGAAGTCTGACCCTCTCTGTTTGAAACAGCAGGATTTCTTAGAATGTCAATTTTCCCTTAGTAAAGAAAAATTGCAAGAGGTTTTGGTTTTAATTTTGAAATGTTTATTTACATTTGAAACCATTATCTGAACAACAGCTTTTTCCGGTTTTACACTTTCTACCTGATTTCAAGTTGGAAGTGCTGTCTTCTTTATTTAAAATTATAATTTCACGTCTCAAGGTAGCACTTTTCTCTTAAAGCTTTTCAGATTCACATCCCCAGGCTGGGGATATACTGTTGCTGATTATTTTTTGTATTATGTAATTTAATTTTTTTTTTAACCCCCAAAGCAAGTCCCTTTCACCTATGAGCCCATAATTTATATATGTTAGGATTGTCTTTCCATACCCTACTAAATTAGAGTCAAGAGTGCAGAGGGAAAAAGCACTTGGGGGCATAACACACATGACCTTTGCTCCAGTACCCAGTAAGTTCCTCATTTCCATCTGAAACCTTGTCACCTGGACTTTACTGTTCATATCACTATTAGCATTTTTATCACAACCATTTAGCCAATTTCTTAGAAGTTCCCAACTTTCTCTCATCTTCCTGCCTTCTTCTGAGCCCTCCAAACTCTTCCAATCTCTGCCTGTTACCCAGTTCCAAAGCTGCTTCCACATCTTTATAGCAATGCCCACTCCTCAGTACCAGTTTTTCTGTATTAGATCATTCTTGCATTGCTATAAAAGAAATACCTGACGCTGAGAAATTTATAAGAAAAGAGGTTTAATTGGCTTATGGTTCTCCAGGCTTTATAGGGAGCATGGTGCTGGCATCTCCTTAACTTCTAAGGGAAGTGTCAGAAAGCTTATAATCATGGCAGAAGGCAAAGGGGGAGCAAGCATGTCCTATGGCAAAAGTAGGAGTGAGAGAGAGAAAGAGAGTGGGGGGAGAGGTACCACATACTTTTAAATCACCAGTTCTTATGAGAACTTACTATCACAAAGACAGCACCAACCCATGAGGGGTCCATCCCCATAATCTAAACACCTCCCACCAGGCCACACCTCCAGCATTGGCGATTACAATTCCTCATAAGATTTGGGTAGGGACAAATATCCAAACTATCTCAGTGAGCAAAGTTTAATGAGTGAGTGGGCTTGGCCCACCCCTGTCATCACTGTGAGAAGAGCTGTCGTCCCTGGTTAGCTGCTGCTCCTTCAGCCAGCACCCTAGAAGAAACAGGCACACAATAGAATTGCCCCCACAAAAAAAAAAACTCAGTTTACCCAAATCTGAAGCTGAGCTCTCTGCCAAGCCCAGCCAAAAACAACTAACCCCAGACAACTCACAAATCTTTAAACTGATGAGTTCTGTTTTAAACCACAGCATTTTGGTAGCACTAACAGTTGAAGGGTGCGCAGATCATCCTTCGACACAGGAAGTGATCAGTGTAAGGTCCACATTCTTCTCCCCTTTCTCCAATCAACTAAGACTGAGCACAGGACTCCCAGATGTCTGATGGAAATACTCTTATTGAATGCAGGGTCCTAATGGAAGCAAAAATAGGCACTGTGCTCTCTGGAGAGGACTGTAGTCTCCACAGGAGCATGGTCATGAAGATGTAAAACTCATCTTGCCTCAGACTATGGTCATCTTTTGGCTAGGCTACCTGACAACGTTGTACCCTTATTCTCAGCCTTTTGGAAAACGATTTTGTAAAAAAATAAATAAGTTAGGAAATTTCGATTCCTAAAGCTGAGATAACAAAGAAGCTTAAAGTAGTAACTTACATTTAAATATAGCATTCTTAACTTTCTCCAGAGTTCTTCTCAATCACAATAAATAAATGTATATGTACACAAGGCATCAATCATATACAAACTGTTATTTCAGGATATCTACTGTGCATTACATTTCACAGAAGTTATCTCATTTTATCCTCACCATCAGTTTTCTGGTGTTATCTTCCTAACATTTTATGGATGAAAAAGGGTAGCTTTAGGAGTTTGTGGGCCCTTCCATTTTCACAGTAACCGATGTGTTTTGCTGCCTTGGGGTCTCTGAATTGCTTTCTACTGTATGGAAACTGAGACCCAGAGGTTTAGAGTCTTCTCATAGTCATGCAGTTGATCAGGATGGTAGCGATGGGTCTCCTAACACACAGGTTGCAATTCTTTATCCTTTGGACTACCCTACTCGCGCTTAAGCCCCAGAGTAAAGAGCAAAAGGAAAACATCTTGACAATCACAACTGCCTTTGGCATTTGACAGTAAATCACATTTATCAGCTACCATTTTTCCAGAGTAATGAGATAAAATATGACATTCTTTTTAGATAACACAAAAAGTTCTTACAGTCTAAATGTTTTCAATCTCTGTCACTGATTTCTCAGAACACTGTCTCCCTCTTCTGTGGTCACGTAAAGCTCATTTGGAACACATAACGTTTCTATTGACTTGCCTTTTTATTCTATTTTCACTTTTCAGGGTAAAAATAAAACTTTTGGGGGCTCAAAAATGTTTCTCACTGTTTTTATGGCAATGATTTTTAGAGAGAGAAATGACAGCACTTTCCATATTCACATTGCCCAATAAACATGTCGTCAAAAGTTCTCAGAGAACTCTTATTAATCAAAATTAGTTATTTCTCCCGTGCAAATGAGGAGGCCTTGAAATGATTTAAGCTGTGCTTGCAGCGAATGCAATGTCAAAATGAAAATACTATTACATTTTTTCAGGGAATTGAAGATATCCCTCAGTAATTTCTGGGTGTTGATAACACGAGGAGATCTGCCTTTCCTGAAAATGGAAGACAAAGACAAGGCATCTCACATTTGAAGCAAAAACAGAAAAAGAAGGGAAAAAAAGCAACATCTTTAAAACAGACTTCAAAAATATATAAATTAGAATTCATAGTTTATCTTGTGCTTATTTGAATCTGGTAGATATTATCTTGAACATTCTATTGAAATCAGGAGATAATAAACAACGGAGAAAATCAAAATGAAAAGTTGAGTCCTTGTATGTGTATGGATATGTGTCCCTCTGTGTGTTTTCTTCAAATGGGCAAACCAGCTTGTAGTTTTTTTTCATCTGAAACCTGCTTTGGCCCGGGCTGGCCCTTACAGAACTCCGGATAAACTACTTAGGTGGGATTTCTGGATTGGTTGCTGGAAATGTGATCTCAATCTGCCCCTGATTTCCTGTGTAATCTTGAGACCTTAATCTCTGCACCCTGTTTCCTCATCAGTAACTCTATTCAAATGCATGTGGTTGGGGGAAGGGTCACAAGGAGGCCAAGAGGCCAAAGAGGGAAATACAGGGATAATTTCTTTTAAGCATCATAATGTAGATTGCCTGAATATCTCATCAAGTCTGAATGGGCCACACACTTTTGCCAGGAGAATTCATTCTTAAAAGCAAGAAAGAGAAAAGACTTTGTAGGTACATTTATCTATATATCCAAAATCATTTGTAGTTCTTTAAAGTTAGACTCTGAGTAAGAAATAGAATTCAGAGTGAATAGTATATGTTTCTACATATCTGTGATCCTCTCATCAATTATTAAGACCACTAAACAATCAGCTTGTAAGCAGAGAAACAAGAGTGAGAATGTTATTTAAATCGCGTTAGCTTTCTTAATGTGACTATAATACAGTGGTTTTCTACCCTGACTGTGCATTAGATTCCTGTCTATATCTTTTAAAAAATATAAATGTGTGAGTTCCACACCTGAACAACTGAATCAGAATTTCTGGGGTTAATATTAAATCTCTACGGGTAATTCTGATAAGCAGCCAAAGTTGGAAAATATTTAGGCCTGAGTGATTTCCGATTGTTTCAGAATGTAAAACAAACAATCTAATCACTGACTACTATTTTTCTTGCTCACTTTTAAAACATTAAGTAGACATAGTCTGAATTGACCACTTGAGTTTCTGCCAAATTTCACAGTAGATATTTTCTTGCCTGACATGGTTGAAAAAGTTATTTTATGATTCAAATCCCTTCCACCCCATCAGATGGATAGTAGAACAAACATTAACCCTTGAAAGTATCTTCCTCTGAGTCAAGGTTTCTCACCATTGGCAGTATTGACATTTTGGGTTAGATAATTCTTTACTGTAGGGTCTGTCCTGTGCATAACAGGATATGTAGCATCCCTGCCCTCTACCCACACGATGTGAGTAGCATACCTCCTATCCCCAGTTGTAACAACTAAAAATGTCTCCCATCGTGGCCAACTGTCTCATGGAGGGCAAAATCAAGGGCAAAACCAGCTCCCATTGAGAACCATTACTCTGTCTGAAAACAAGACTCATACAGCAATTGAATTACATGAAATGTTTTTCACGTGTCAAGTTTTCCTTGATTTGGGTCTCCCAGGTAACTGAGGGGACCATCCTAATGGACTACCATAGCATAAATGGAAGTGAGCTCTCCCTGTTGCCATCTTGTTGTACCCTCCAGTTGGCCGTCCCCACTCTTACTGTCTCTGCTGTCTCTACCACCATATTACAACTCAATTCCACCATCTCTTGGGCAATGACAGAGCTGCTGAAATGGCCCTGCTTCCCCCAGGTCAGGTTCATCTCAGGGAATTAACAGCTGGAGGCTCTCAGCCTCAAGCATCATTAACCTGATCTTGACTCAGAGGTTAAGTAGACCTGGAAAGAGAGTAAATTGTCTTTCCTCTAAGGAAGTTTGTGTTTAATTGTTTATCATTGTGGTTTTTCATTTACCATATTCTTCCCCGAAACATTCAGTAACAGCAAGAGATTTCTTTTTTGAAATCCAAGACAGATATAGTCTGAAACAATGAAGCTACTGAAAGTGCTGGATGCCTTTTACAAATCTATAACACAGTCAAATATCTTGAAAGCCCAGGATGACACATAAACCCATCCCGGGACCCAAATCACTGCCAAGAGATAGAAGACAAATGGAAAAGAGAGAATTTGAACAATAATATTTAAACACAAAATTGATAAATGTAAATGTAGAGTGATTATGTTACCTTTAATTGGAAAATCAAATTTTTCTTAGCAGAAAGGAGGCTTGAATACTTAAACTGGGATGTAGAGATATTATATTTAAAATTATGTTTGCAGGTGTAGCTGCTGTAACTGTTTAGTGACAACCCCCTACACCATTTTTACCATGGACAGAGGCCTCTGAGCTCCCCAAATGAGCCAACCACATTTTTGTTTCCCTTCACTGGTTAAGCATACTGGATTCTGTGACAATTTTTTCTTTTCTTTTTTTTTTTTTCCCAGTTTTGTCCTCAAGATCAATAATACCATGAAAACATTTAAGTTCACAAAGCAATTTCTTATACATTATCCTAATGATTATCTCCATTTTACAAAAAAGAATCAAAGATGAAATAATTTGCTCAAAGTTAATAAATGACAGTTCTCATACTAACATGCAGATTTGTTGATTCCAGAATATAATGTGTACCTTATGTTGTGGCCTGGTAGCTTAGTAGTTCAAATTGCCTTTTGGTTGACAAGGATTAGTTTTATGAATGTCTTATATTATAAAATAATTGAAGTGGAGGACCACCTCTCAATGTTTGTTAATTTGCACTGTTTGGTATATAACACAGCAATATTGCAAGAGGCACAAATGGAAGTTAGACACTTAGGATGTCATTTTCCTTTGTGTAGACACCAGTTTCTCTTGTCATATTCCTGGTATGACCTCCTTTGCATTTTGTATTTTTTAATACTGTGGCTCTCTGACATAAGCCTCATCTTGTACAGAAAGTCTGTATTTTGGAATGGGAAATTGTTTGCCTTAGAACCCAAGTACTGACTGGGCAGCTTCCTTTATCTCTTCCTCTAAAGGTCAATATATAATGGAATCATTACCACTCATGCTTAGATGTGAACAGCATGTTCAATTTTATATTCCATTCTAGTAAATACAGTGAATACCTGTTATTCCTCTTCCTGTCCACACCCTTCCCAAGGACCCATAAAAACGGGAGGGGACAGGTGGGGTTTTCCCTTTTCATAAATCAAGTTTCCTGGAGTTTCCTATTGTTTCAGCTGGGATTGGTCTATTAATAAGCAATTAATATTCTGAAACTATCATCTCTTTATGGGAATTTCCATATTCTTTCTGATAAACAGAAATAGTTTTCCAAATGTATTAAAGGGAAGCAGAAACATCCCTACCCACTTATACTTGTACAGGAACATCTAGGTCATAATCTCTTTTAATTCTGATTTAAAAAAAAAATCCATTCAATATAAATAGCAACTGCCTCATATTAGCCAAGACTAGGAAATTTCTCGGACAAAATACTATTAATTTTGCATCTTATTAACTGGATACTATTCTCATGCTTTAACTGCTGCCTGTTTGTGGAAACTTAAGTATATGTTAATTATGCTAAATATAGTAATTAGAAAAATGAACTATCTAAATAAAACTCTCAGTAAGCTGGGTAGAAGGAATAGAGTAAAAGAGGAACAGGCAGGAATGTGGGAGATAGAAAGTATTCTGTAAACATCTGTCTCAGTACAGAAGCAAAATCATTACAGCTATAGGTCTGGCTTCCCTTAAGCTCCAGAAGCTTGACAAAAAAAACAAAATTCCTAAATATACAGTTTTTATCCTATGAACATATTTATATGGTACAAATTTTCATTTCTGTAAAAGCCCTTTGAGATTTTAAAAAACTGTATCTTTTGCTGTTCAGGTGATCTCATCTTATTCCATGACTACCCCAGATTGGACTTCTCCCTTTGCTCCCCCAAAGTCAACTGGACATCTTTGCTCAAGTGTTTCTGAAGTAACAGAACCTCATCTGTCTAAATTGAAGAAATTCTTCCATAAATCGAGCAAAATGGAACAGGCATCTGAAATTTATAAATATGCAATATTTTATGCCTGTTCAATAAATCTGTTTAACGAGTGAATGCAAAAACAGGATATGCTACCTAAAATACTAAATGGGCCTAGGAACATTCAAACCTTAATTAATTTTATTTGAATGTTTGCTTGCTTCTTTGTTTTTCCTAAAGTCATGGGTAGTTATTAGGCTGAAAAACGTAATATTAAATACCTTTATTACCATCAGAATGTGTTCCTATTGCATCATTTTCTCCTAAAACTTTAATATGTCTTCTTGTCTCCTTCTTCCCATCCTTATTTACCTATATTTTATTTTTATTTTTTAAATTTTTCTTAGCCAGGAATTTTAAGGATCAATTAATTCAAAAGATATGACTAGCTATCTAAATAGATTTTTTATTATCAAAAACAAATATGAACTTTTAGTCATTTAAAAATCAAAATAATATATCAGAAAATAGGCATTTTTGCAAGCAGGGTTATTTTGCCACCAGGCTAATGGTTTTACTGCTTCCAACCTACCAGTGTATAGAGATAATATTCACTTAAAGCAATTTCATAATACTGTCAATGGTTTGCGTTTTTTACACTCTACCTAACCATAATAGTATCTGTATAACATTATAATTTAGCACTGTTACTGGTTAAATCCAAAGCTAAGAACTTGATTAGAATAAGACCTCTGATTTTTGAATCAACACTTTTCATACAGTCTATTTTTAGAACAAGTTATGTAGTGTGTGGTATGTCCAACAGGGTGAACGTGATGAAATGTATAAAACCTTACAAGTAAGAATGAAGCCCATTAGTCAAATTGTGCTTTTAATCTGTAAAGGCATTACATCATAAGTCGTTTAGAGGAAAGGGCAGAGTTTCCTCTTGAATTCATTACAGCATGAAAAGTAACATTTAGAAGGTAGAGTTTACAAAATGAAATTGTACCTCTCAGGTAGAAGCATTTTTCCCATGAGAAAGTACACCTTCTACTTAAAAAGAGACCGACTGTATTATTTCTCTATTCCATCATGTATAAGTGACTGGAAACTTCTGAGCTCATTAGTAAACTTTCTAGAACTCTCAATGCAAAGAAAATGAGGCAATGCAAATCAGGGCTCTATAAGAATAAAAAGCAAAGAGAGACCACTTCATTTGAGGAAATGCTATATGTAGATTTTTTAAACTTGAGCCTAGAAAATTTTCTAGAAGTATAAATATGTAGCTAAAATATGTTTCTTAAAGATCAGTGGATAACTAAAATTGATGGCTTGTCTCACATCTTTGTCTTAAGACTCACCAGTTTAATACTCAGGAACTCCTGAAATTTAAATACTTCATTAAACATTAAGACACCTGAAAATTAAAAGTTTGATGTGATGATCTGACCTCAAATTATGCCAAAAATAAAACTGTTCCTTTTCTAAAATGATTAATAAAAAAAAAGATGGCAATGAAAAATTGTAACACAAAAAGCAAGTGGGTATCGATTCACTTCTCTTCCAAACAAGATGTTTGCAACTCAGCTGTCTCATTGTAAATGTAGAGTTTTACAAATCTGTACCTACTTCTCAAATTTAACTGGAAAATAAGTTGAAATGATGCATGTGAAAGTATTAAAACTATGAGCCATATCAGCGCAATGTGATGAAGAGTTGAGGTAATTTGAAAATATTTAGCCTGGAGAAAAGAAGTCTCACATTGAATAGGATAGATGTCATCAGATACTTCAAAGGCTGAGCCATGGAAGGGATTAGAACTATTCAATATGACCTGAAAAACACACACACGCACACACCAATAGATAGAAGTAACAGAAAAATAGATTTGGGCTCAGTAAAAGAAAATACATTTCTAATAGAGTTTTTAGAAGCTATGAGCTTCGCCACACTAGAAATGTTCCAATGGAAGTAGAAGACTTTATTATATTAATGCTGAGAGGAAAATTCATATCTCAAATTGGCAACTGAGCTATATGATCTGTGAAATCCCTTCCAGAGTCAAGAATCTAGTATTTGAAACATATAGAGTATAATTGTTACTGTTTTTATTGTATTGTTATTTTCAATATTATCTTCATAGGTGTCAAACATACCTTAAGCATCGGCCTCATAAAGGTATAAGTTCCTCTCACAGAGGCAGGATTCTTACACCTTTGACATCTCTACAATTTGGAGAAAGTAAAAGGCAGACATGTCAGGAGTAAGCATACCAGGAAATACATCCAACCAAGCAAATATGCAACAGGATGGAAGAGAGACAGGTAGGAGAGGCACAAAGACAAGGTTGAGGAGTTATCTACCGGCATTACTTCCCCTGGGACTAGTTCTGTGCCTGCACACACAATGGAGAAATTGATGTTTTATATAATTTCAGTTTAGCCAAACTGATAGGATCCATGATGCTGAGATGTTTATATACAGCTATGAGTAAATAAAATGTGCATAAAGAATTATCAAAGTAATTTATTATAATTCTTAAGAATAGAAACATATATCACTTAATTAGATTACATATAGTCTAGCTAACACAGACCTTATCCCTTTCCTTTCTTCAATATCAGTGTTCTTGTTGTTGTTTTGCCATGAATTACCCAGATAATTTCCTCAAAGCTCTATAGCTTTGCCTTTCTGGAAACACACTGGGCATGCTCTGAACACAGTGCTAAGTCTCAGAAAATGTTCTAAAACCTTTGGCAACATCCAGCTCTTTGCCTGGGAGGTCTGGAACTGCCTGTTAGGCCAAATCCTTCAGTACCAAATTTAAAACAACCCCAATATTAAATCAAAGGGATGTCAAATTTTATTTAATAAATATGATAAGGTGTTTTGTTGCTCAGAGTTGGAACTATAAAGATAAACATCATCAATGAGGTACTGTGGTCCAACAGAGCTACTTTCAATCTCTTTGACTCCCATTCCAAAATATGTAAGTACACTTATCTACTTGCCTCAGATGAATCCAGATGAATCCAAGTAATTCATCCAAGATGAATCTTTTTATTTTAAAGGAATTTCACAAATAAGGTAAATATTAGTTCTAAAACCCCATTAAATAGAATATTATATTGATTGATACATTTGAGTGTGGAGCAAATGACAATTCTAAAAAGTTGATTAAATATAAAGGAATACAGACAATCAAATAAAGAAATTAATTTCAAGCATCATTTCTTAAATTAGCATATAATTATACATAGCTGAAAAGTCCATTTAAAATAAATATGGCAACATAGTTAAGTTGTGGCTTGCCTAAAGCTGAGAATCATTAGTGTTCAGACATCTGACAAGAAATGGAAACTTTGGTGAAATCCAAAGTTCTTGAAGTATTAAAAAAAAAAGTCACTGTGTTATAAAAACAGCACTGTTTCATTCCCCAACCTCTTTTTTTTCTTTTTAGGCACTAGAACCCACTAAAATAATTGTTAAGATTATAAATCATTTCAACAGAAAGCAAAAACTCAGAAAAATCAAACATTTAGCTGGCTGGAAATCACACACTAAACGAGAAGTTAAAACTAAACTTTCGAATTTATAAGATGATAACAGTTATTTGTGTATTATTCAAGTCTGAAAATATTTAATTTGCTGCAACTACACAGAGTTCAGATGAAGACAGAAAAGTAAAAATTCCCTTCTTTCCTGGTAGCGCAAAATGATAATGCGAACACAAAATCAGCTGAAACACACCACCAGGAAAGAACGCTTGTACACAATTCTTTACTTCCCTTGTGTCATCTTCTCTGTTTCTCCTTCATGAATCTCGATCCTTTTAAGATGGAGAAGACAAGAGTGAGATGGACGTGAGGGTAAGAGGGAGTAGTCAGACCTGCTGCGAAAGAAAAACTTGGGCAGGAGAGAAAACATTGAAGCAAGATTCTTCAATCTCAAGCTGCTCTTTTATGAAATTATATACATATCTATATATAGAGAGAGAATCTGAGTCAATAACGATATGTATACAATTTGAAGCATAATTTGTATTACGCTTAAGAGCCTGGCCAATTTCCTGGGTGTTACACTTGGGTAGTTGCATAGGGCAACTACAGAAAGGGCCAGGCTCTTAGTCTAATGCTTTGCTGTAGACATCTTGACATTTTAAGAATCTTATCTTTGAGCTTGTGTTTTGTACATTTAGCCCACAGGGACAATAAACCATGTACGTGAGCAGAGGACATACCCTGGAAACCAGCCAGGGCATGCAGGGACTCAGACCCTGTTACTGCTAGCAGTCAGCAGCAAGGAGCGTTTGGCCTGAGGCAGTCTTGGGCACCTTGCAGCCTCAAGGGGGCAGCCGAGCTAAGACCCAGGCCCAGACTGTCATTGACAATGGCAGCAGTACCAAAAGCAGTAGTAGTGAGAGTAACAGCTGCAGCCCTAGAGAAAAAGAGAATCTCCCAAGGGGAAAGGACCCTCAGAATGAGAGACCAGCTGGCCTGGCTATCCTGCAACCAATTTCCGCAGCGTCTGCACAAATACCCACTCTCTGGCCTATGAGCAGGGACAGGAACTTCCGGTGCTCAGGCAGTATATTTTATCAGTGATTACACATTAAAAGCAGGTACATGGACATTGCAATAAAATAAATTAGGGAACTATTAGGATTTTTCAGAGTTTAGGATCTCTGGTTTAAAAACTGCTAGAATATTGCAAAGTAAATATCCATAGGCTTAGAAGAAGAGATTAAAAATTGTTGCAATTGATGGAAAAAAGTATTATTTTCATGTCATGCTTCAGATAAATTATTAGTGAGAAAGAAAATTTTAAATCTAATTTAACTTTTAACTGAAGATAAAGTGATATATAAACAAATATATCCAATTCTATACAAATCATGAATCACTTTCAGCTTCTTGTATGACCTCCCTAAAATACCGAAATGTCAGAGGAAACATTAAATGCCACTATATAAATGTGCATTTAATTCATATTTACACGAAACTTATTTGTATGAAAAGTTAAATCTTTTTGAAAACACTATTCCCCGAGATTCTTTAGCTCTAGATGTACTAAAATTTATATTTTGAAATAATTTACCAGAAAATAGTCATTAAAAGTATAAATTGTGTTGTACCAATAAATAAATTCCCAGATAAACAAGCCAGAAAAATTATGCAATGAATCATTATATCCCACCAATAAAGTTTTATAACATATTCTGTTCTGTCACCAAAAATGTTACTGTTTGCATTTATAAGTTTATGTTGTTACTCATTTATTACTATTGCCTTTATTGCATGTTATAAATAAAGTATTTTTACATGAAAAGGCTTTATATTAAGGTTTTGGTCCAGTTTTGCTAAAATGTAAATTCCAAAACTCAATGCTGAATTAGAAGTGTGAATCCACAGTTATGCCAACCACTCGAATCAGAATCACCTGGAATTCTTATTAAATATACAAATCCCTTGGCCTTACCCCAGACCTATTCTGTCAGAGGCCCTTGAGAAGGCAGGGCTGCAAGGAGACGTGAGCGTGTGCCTTTTTAGTGAACTCCCAAAGTTCCTTTAACCACACTTTCTTTATTTGCTTTTTGAACAAAGGGCACTGCATGTTAATTTTGCATTTTCCTCCACAAATTATGTAGCAGGCTCCACCTGAGAGGAAGAAAACTTTGAGATCATTTTATAACTGAGAAGACTAAAATCCACGAGAGTTGAATGGCTCAGCCATAATTTCAAAGCTAGCTTTGGAGAGCAAATTTCTAGACTTTGAGTTTGAAAGGATAGAGCCTGGAGCTCATCAAGAACCCACTTAGAAGCCTCCAAATTATTAGAAGATGTGGATCTGCTCCTTAGAGCTATCTTTTCTGGGTAATCAAGACCACAGGGAAACAGAGAAGCAGCTGAGGGTGCACAGTAACTAGCCAGAGCGTAGAACACAGAGCATGCTCTGCCAGCCTACCATCCAACAGGGAAATGAGTCATTGGACTTAGCCAGATCTACTGTATCCTTTTCTTTTCAGTGAAAACTTGCAAAAACAAATCTCGAGCAAGTATGGATCAAATAAACACTTTCTTTAAAAACTCTGATGGTGGGGATGTGGCGAAATTGTAATCCTTGTGGATCGTTGGTGAGAATGTAAAATGCTGCAGCCACCATAGAAAACAGTTCAGAGCTTCCACATAGAATTACCACGTGGTCCAGCAATTCCATGACTAGATATATACCCCCAAAGAATTAAAAACAGAGGCTCAAACAGACCAATGTTTGTAGCAGTATTATTCACAATACCCAGGTAGAAACCCAAGTATCTATCAACAGATGAGAGAATAAACAACACGTGGTATATACATAAAATGAAGTATTATCTAGCCATGTACAAGAATGAAATCCTGATGCATGTTACAATATAGATAACTTTGAAAGCATTATGCCAAATGAGATGGCAGACACAATATTGTATAATTTCATTCATATGAGGTATCTAGAATAGTGAAATTCACAAAGACATAAAGTAGAATGGCTAAAGGCTGAAGTGGGGGGAATGGGGATTTGTTGTTTAATGCATACAGAATTTCAGTTGTGATAATGAAAAGGCTCTAGAAATAGAGACCAGTGATTATCACACAACATGGTAAATTATTGTCACTGAATTATATACTTAAAAATGGTTAAAATGGTAAATTTTATGTTATATGTATTTCACTACAGTAAAAAATAAGCTATGATAAGATATAAATAATTTTTTAAAAAACATCTGAGCCCCTACAAAACATATTGTCTGGGTTCCAGATTATTTTTATTTCCTTATCAATTTAATATCTCAGAAATTAAAATCAAAATTCTAAAAAAATCCCCAATCACTATTGACATTTGAGTGCCCAAAGGCAACAGTAAATCCAATTTATATTAGAACTAATTTGAAAAATATTATGAACAAATGAAAAATGTGAGAACATTTAACTGTCTCAGAATCATTGAATTTTAGAGTTAGGACTTCAGATATCTTGCTCAATGTTTTCCAAAATGTATTTCACTGACCACTCATCCCACAATATAGTCCATCATAAAAGGCTTCTATGCCAAGTCATCATAAAGAGGCTACACTTCTTTAAATTTTTTATTTATTTTTTTGGAACAGGGTCTTACTCTGTTGCTCAGGCTGGAGTGCAGTGGCCCAATCACAGCTCACTGCTGCCTTGATCTCCCTGGGCTCAGGTGATTCTCCTGCCTCAGCCGCCCAAGTAGCTGGGACCACAGGCATGCGCCACCACACCCAGCTAATTTTTGTATATTTGGAGAGAGGGGGGTTAGTCATGTTGCCCAGGCTGGTCTCAAACTCCTGGCCTCAAGCTATTCTCCCTCCTGCAGACATCGGCAAATCAGCCCTGTGCATTTTAAATAAACCAGACCTGTTCTGCATTCTAGTGCTTCTCAAATTGTAAAGCACACAGTAATTACCTGGAGGTCTTGCACAAATGCAGATTCTGGTTCAGAAAGTTTGGGTGGAATCCAGGAATTAGCATTTTTGACAAGTGCCCAGGGTTGCTGCTGCTGCTGGTCCTGGATCATATTTTGTGGGACAGGTTAGAGAGTGCAACTTCGGACAGCACAGGGGTGAAAATACTGACACACTTCCGTGCTGACTGATAAATAACCACTGAAGGAGCATCCAGACTCCCCAGGAGCCAGAAACAAACATCGGATTCCACTTGGGGGTGATATGGTTTGGCTGTGTCCCCACCCCCACCAAAATCTTGCCTTGAATTGTAATAATCCCCACGTGCCAAGGGTGGGGCCATGTGGAGATAACTGAATCATGGGGGCGGTTTCCCCCATACTCTTCTGATGGTAGTGAATAAGTCTCACAAGATCTATGATTTTATAAGTGGGAGTTCCCCTGCAGAAGCCTTCCTTCTTGCCACCATGTAAGACATGACTTTCCTACTCCTTCACTTCTGTCATGATTGTGAGGCCTTCCCAGTCATGCGGAACTCTGAGTCAATTACACCTCTTTCCTTTATAAATTACCCGGTCTTTATTAGCAGCATGAGAACAGGCTAATACAGGGGGCCTCAGAGACACTTCAGATTTGCAGCCAGCATTCATTCTGATTGGTCAATGACAGGCTAACCACTTGTTTACTGTTTAAAGTAGGTTACCGTGGAAAAGGTCTTACCAGATAGGCAGCTCCCAGTAAATCTGTGTCGGATGACTCTGTGAAAATGGTTTCAGAATCAATGCAGTATAGACTCCAGCTTATCTTTACCTCCTTTTCCCCCAAACTCATTTAATCACAGGTCCTTTTAGAGGAAACATTGATCTAATTCAACCCAGTCATTTTGCTAATGAGAAAGCTGGAAACCAGAAGGTTGGGGTGATTCACCTACAGTCAGATAGCTAGAGAGAAGCCAACACAAGCCCAGAAATCAGTTCTTCTCACTCTCACAGTCATGCCCCACTGAGTTTGGTTTAGTTCAGCTATTGTAGAAGTGAGAAAACCTATAAAGCTTATATTGCAAACCAGTTAAAGTATCTGAATTAGCATTACTTTAAAGAAGAATCTCTATTTCTTTAACTCGAAACCCTCAGCTATGAAATATATTTTTATCAGGGTTATAGAGGTATTATGTGAAAATTCTACTGTATCTAAAATCTTTAGGTCATGCTGTCCAAAACCCCTCACCAGAGATGCAGAATTGAGCTAAAGTGACTTGCTTAATGACACCAGCATAATGGCTATTTAATGACAAATCCAAGACCAGTACCCAGATCTCTTTACTCTCATTGTGGAGCTTGTTTCTGCAAACTGCAACTGGATTCACTTTAGTTTTCTAAAGGAAGTATCTGCATGAATGACTGTTTAGCACAACCCAAGCTGCTGTGTAACTAGGTCACTGAATACAAGTTTACTTTTCTTGAAGAACCAGGTGTGAACAACCACCATCTGAGCAATGAATGAGACCTGCAATGGTGTACTATAGGCTCGAGGAAACAGCCCTCTGCTGGGATGCAGTGATGCTGCCTTTCACCATACCTTTAAAAGAAGGACTGAACTATTAAATATTCCCTGAGGTTCAATGAGGAATAAAGGAGGCATGCAGAGATATTGGTACATGGAAGCAAAATGTTTTTCCATATGTCTTCTTAGAAAATTATTTTCCAGCTGCAGTCAAATTCCCTTTAACAACTACATCTGCATTTGTAACCCCTACCCAGCATCCCGGCTGCTCCACGATGGCCTTGGGGGATATCTGTTACAGGGCTGGATGCGCTCTTATGAGAAATCCGGGAGTTGTATCCCCTGACTCTCACTCACCTCAAACCAAGAGGATACAGTGGTTACCATTGTGCGTTACCAGATAAGGTTACAGAGGGGATCAGAGAGGTGTCTGTGATTCAGTTCAAGGCCAAGGTAATTGCTACAACTTCAGCACTGAAGCGTTTTACAAAGGAAATAGCACCATCAGTTTGCAACACTGGTTTTCCTGTTCAATCTTAAAAAGGAACTGCCCTCAATAAATCATCTTCCTAATGGAAATGACAGAATTATTCTCCCAGGAGGACAATACAAACCACACGTCCCTCTTAATAGGAAGGAAACACAGAGCCACGGCTGCCTGGGAGGATCTAAGGCTTCCAAGGGATTTGTTTCCCCTTTCTCCCTCTGAGGTCACTTTTAACAAATTTTCTAAGTCATTGTTTACATGTAAACATAGATCCCCATCTCCTCAAATATGCCGTCTGTTTCTTTTTTTTCTAAAAACTATGTCTATGGTTAACGTAAGGGAAAAAAATCATCATATATCTAAAGCAAAAAGTAAAGTTGTAAATCAGTGTAAGGTTATGTTTTTGTTAATAATGCCAACAAAATTAAATGCAAAAAAATAGAGTTGTAGCTTTTGAAGACGACTGTGATTATCTCTCCTTTTGTGTTTGTCTTATTTTTAAATTTTCTATATTTTTATAATTGGATTATAAAATTCTTGTTATTTAAAATCATTTATTTGATCATGTATAATCTACCATAGTGTTTGATGCATACCCATATCACTAGCAACTTTTTAAAGTGCAGCAGAAATACATGGATCATATATGAGATTTTAAAACCAGAACTAATAATTCACTTTCCCATTCTCCATCAATTGCATTACTTTTATTAAGAATTAGTAATAAACTTTGCATATGGCATTTGGCAAAGAAACTTCTGTTCATTTCTTTAAAAATGAATTTGTTAGAACTCCAGGTTTCTTTTCCAACGAAAACTTTAGGAAATGCCACTCCCAAACCAACTGAACAGCCAGGCTTTTGGTTTCTGAGAAATTCTTGCCCAGGTCACCAGAGAATGAAAGGTCAACTTTGAGGAAGTTTCTGGAACAAGAAAGAATATCAGTGAAATTGGCTGGAATTTTTTGAGGTGAAAAAAAATATCCCTTGACTATTAAGTAAGCTATATGTGAGTAAGGTCACAGTTTTATCAAATTCATCCTAGGGATTTGGTCAGATCCTTTGAAACTTTTTCCCATGGTTAACATTCTATTTTGTTGCATTTTTGGCATGATGACTAAGAGATTTGGGGCACTGGCCCAAAAATCATAGTGTTTTATTGTTGTTGTTGTTGTTACAACTAATTAATAAATTAGAGGAACTAGGTATTCTTTTTTGTTGTTGTTGTTTGAAATTCACAATGAACAGCCTACTTTGGGGAGAAAAACATCACAATTTGTTACATGTTCTTTTTGCATTCTTAATTTTTATTTTTTTCTGAATGGTGCCTGATAAATCTTATGGAGTTCTTAAATACAAGTGTTTTCCAAATATGATTCTTAAGACCCTTGCAGGAAGCCTACAGTTTTCTCCCTCTTCCAGCTAAAGATCTGCATGAAGTCAAAGTTTCTTTATATGTTTCAACCAAAATAACATGTTGCAATAGACTGAATTCAGAAGAAAATAAGAGAATGTGTCTTCTATTAAGCCAGACATAAAAGATTTTCAAAAATGTGAAACAATGACGTTTTCTCACTTTTCTTGTTTCAAAAAATATTGTTACTTTTCACAGAAATATGTCATTTATGGACATAAGTTTAGTATTTTTCATTAATTGCTTTTGTCCATTACTATTATTTGTAATGTATTAGTAATTACATATTTTTTATTTTCTCAGTATTAATTTCAAATACAGTAAACATCAACATCAACAGAAAGAACCAATCCAAATAGAAGCTCTTTGGGATCCTCAAAGAGCTAACAATGTAATTAGGTCCTAAGATCTTACATTGTTGGGATCTAACAATGTAAGCAGGTCCTAATATCAAATAGTATGAGAATTTCTAAGATAGAGAAGCCCCTTCCTTCTTAAGCTTCATGTACACGTCTCTGGCAGGAATAGAGCCTGTACTATATCTCTGCACAACTCTCAGAGATACTTTGAACCTTTGAGATTTTAAATAGACTATTAGGGTTGACCACCCTGCTCTCAAACAATGTGTAACGGTATTTACAATCTGTAGCCCTGCTGTAAGTCATAAATAAAATGGAGCTAGTGAAGAGAACTTTTTATCTGGGGTAATCAATAGATGCTGAATTAAAGAAGACAGTAGCATTGTCCTCAGGCATAAAAGGCAAATAAAAACAAATGCACACATCCCATCATGCAGGAGTTTTAACACCATGTATGAGTATATTTCTATATCTTAGTTGATGAATTTATGATCTATTCTGTACAGGCATTCTGATTTATACTAAATATAAGCCAGTTCAGCCCTCCTAAGCAGCTTAATACATGCATAATTTTGTATCACATGCTGTAGAACCAAACTCCTCCTTTCTATTAATCTCCTACTACAGTGGCTTCATTTATGTTGTCATCCTTGCCTAAAAAATGCCCCCTATTCTTTCCTTTACTTTCAAAGCTCAAGCTAAGTTGTACCTTCCCCTACCGAGATTTCCTTGAATGGCCCTACTTCTCTACAACTCCCTGTATCCAGGCCCTTTCCAAGGGCTTTAAAATTTCTCTCATCAAAAAGTAGAGTTTGTTTTCCTGTTCTCTGACACTTAGCCCACCTTGTGATTCACTTTGTCCAGTAAGATGTAATGCAAGTAACAGTATACCAGTTTTAAGCCTAGACCTCTGTCTCTTGCTCCTTTGTCTTATTCACAAGAATGAGATCACAAGAGCAGTTGGAAGATGTGAGACCACATGGAGCAGAGCCTTATCGTCCAGGTTGAGGCCATTCTAGAACAGCAAACTCCAGCTGGCCTACCATTTGACTGAAGATGCGTGAGTCAGCCCAGCCAAGAGGAGATATTTCTGGCCTAGATGAAAAGAACCAACTAGCCAAACTACAAACTTGTGAGCAATAATAAATAATTTTTGTTTTAAGGCACTAAGTTTTTGAGTGTTTGCTATGCACCATTATTTTAGCAATAGATAACTGATTTGCTAAGCCTCTAATTTCCTCAGAGAATTAACCATATATTTGCAATGAGTCCCAGATATTTTTCCTTATTATATATTGTCTTAGGCTGTGAATTGGTGTTTCTGAACTACTTGAGAGAATATAGTATACCTTAGCTTTCCTGTTTTTGCTCAATAGATATTTAATTGGTACATGGAGCAATTGGGAAACAAATTTCTAGACATAGAAGGATTCTTTAAAATTACTAATTTCTTACCTGACATACATTTTTTCCCTGAAATTAAAATTTTAAAGAAACGTGTCTTTTAAGGAACGAGTTTATCTTTCTTTTGCTTATTTTTCCTCCAAGACTCAAGCTCCATGAGTCCCAAAACTCAACGAGTATGCAGAATTTATAACCACACAACTACAGCTTGATCTGCCAGAAGAAAGCACTTTCAATTGAATGGCTTTCTCATTTCTATCACTGAAATTCTACAGCTCTGTAATCTACTGTCTCTATCATTTTTGTTCTTCATATTATTTTGGAAACTGTTCAAAAAGAAAGTGAGTCACTTTGCCTGAAAGGTGATTGGCTCCTGCTCCAGGGTCGCCTCATGATGCTACCTCAAGAACACTCTGCTCATTCCCTGAAAACTTGTGCCATGAGCAGCCCATGACAAAGATGCAAGCTTGTCCTCCAGAACCTCACATTTCTTTTTCTGTCTGCTTTTACTCCTTTTTGGCCACTTATCTCCCCAACATCCTAAAAATTTCAATGCTGTAAGCCTTTTTCTGAATAACAGAAGTCCCACAATGTGAAAACTATTCTGCCTTCAAAATGCTCCATGATCCAAAGGTTATTTGCCTTCTTCCCTGAGTCCTTACCAAAGTCATGATCCTTGCCAAAGTGTCATTTATCTCACCTTGGTGTCTAGTAGAAGGATTTTATTAAAATAATTCATGTGAATAAGTGGTAGCTTAATAAACTAACTAGAACAATTATTTGCATGAAGAGGACGATTGTTAATAAAATTATACCAGTGGTAATAAAACTATTTGTGGCAGGATCTGCTACCTGTTCACAACATATCATGTTCTACTCTTCTTCCTGGGCACATTATTTCTCATCCAGGGTTACTCAGAAACTGCATGTAGAAGAATTTCCATTTAGCAGGTTTCCTGAATTACTGTGTGGGGAGGGATTGCTTTTCTAACCTGTTAACTGTTATGTGAACAACACAGAAACTTTAGTTTTGTTTAAATTATAAAAATATTGGGGTTTATAGAAGCTAGAGTTACCCTAAATAATTCACTATACTTTATTCATAATGTGATTTATCCTTTTAAAGAAACTTTTAACTCATTTATTCACAAGCAAATTTCACCAAAATTTTTCTATAAAAGGCCAGCTAGTAAATATTTTAGGTACTGTAAGTCATATAGTCTCCGTTGTCACCACTCAACTCTGTCATTGCAATATGAAGCAAGCCATAGATGACACATAAAACAAATGGTCATGGCTATGCTTCAATAAAACTTTATTTACAAAAAGAGGAGGGAGGCAGGCTGGATTTGGCCCATAGGCATATTTTGCTAACTCCTTTGATAGACGATAGGTAAGTAAAACTAGAACCAGACCTTTATGATATTGGCTGGGCTCACTCCCACAACTGCATTCAACAGAGTATTTGATGGTTTCTGAAATTTTAAGATAGTTTCATTCTTACATCTGTTGCTTTATCCATTGTGACTGAAACATCTAAGGGTTCTCTGAGCTCACACTTCTTCACATGGTGCTGGATCCCAAGAGTCAATCATGGGAGCTGCAAACCTGAAAACCTTAAAATACGTAGAAAATCTAAATAGGGCAACACCTCTTTGGCCCCAGTGAAGAATGTATTGGAATGGAAGCTGAGAGTTTATGCTCTGTCTCATACATGAAGAAGGACTTGAGGTCACCTGCAAGAAGGGTGAAAACATAAAGTCCCATATGGCACAAAAGACTTCCCCAGACACTACGCTCAGAGACTTGACCAAACTTTAGCTTGACTTCCACCTGTCATGGGTTGAAGCCATGTCCCTAACAGTGACCCCAGCCTTGTACTGAATCTTCACCCAAGAACGTACAGCACTTCCAAACCATAAAAAATACATTGTCTCTACCCAGTTTGCCAAACCATTTGCAGTAATTCTCCACCTACCCCTTTCTGTAGTTTTTCCACTTCCACATGACTCCCTAGTCCATTTTTGTTTCCTTTTTTATTTCCCCTTAAGTCCTTTTCTGTTTCCTATCTGTTCTCCCCTTAAAAACCTCAGTTATCTTTGTCTTAGTTGGTGTTGAGCTCAGGGGCTCAGTCTATACTGGAGACTCTCTTACTTACTACAGTAAGTCTAATTAAATTGTCTTGCCACCTTTAACAAGGGCCCAGCACTGTTTTTCTTTGACAAGTGTATACAGAAATAATCAGAAGAAACTGGAGAAGGGCTCCATTATTTCTAACAAATACATTAGCCATACTTTATTTCCCCTCCTGTAAGGGAGGTATCTGAAAGTAGAATAGTGTTTAGATTTGGTAATTGTATTAGTTACCTATTGCTACATAAAAGAAATCCCAAAACTTAGTGGCTTAAAATAGCAATGATTTTTTAATGATTCTGTAGATTGGCTGGGCTCATCTACATGACTTGTTTTCTCTTCCTGATATTGGCTGCATGATATTGACTCCTAAAGCTGCATTCAATAAGATGCTTGATCAGGGCTGAGCTACTAAGACAGATTTATGCTCATATCTAGTGACTCATTCAGTGTGACTAAAAAATCTGGGAGTCAATGGAGCTCAAGCTTCTTTAGTACTGGGTCCCAAGAGTTCAACAATGGAAGCTTCAAGGTTCTTAAAATCTACATCTGGAATCACAGGTTTTAACTTTCTGTATATTCTACTAGTCAAATCAAGACACAGGGTCAGCCCAGATTCAGTAGGAAGGGAAGCAGACTCTTCCTCTTGAGATTGAAGTGGCATACAGCTGCAGACATGGGGAGAACTGGCAGCCATGTTTGCAGATCCTACTACAACAGTTCACACCCTGTTCACAAGCATTATTGAGTGGTTGTAGGAGAATTCTACATTCAAATTGAATGGGAAAAATGGATTGAACCTAAGTTGGGAGTTTGTGGGGGAGTCTCCAACAGGGAACAGCAAAGAGCAAGACTGTTGGGGGCAATCTTGAAATAGTTCACATGCAAGAACATAGGATGGGTATAAGATGAGTAATGAAGTCTGTGAGGTGAAGGAAGAGCTGATAGACTTATATATTTATCCCATTATGAGATAAATCATCTCTTAAGTGCAGAAATATTTGGTAGTGGTTTCCTTTCCTTATCCTCTTTAATTATGTCACTGGATTCTCCTCTTAATACAGGAACTGACAGTTTCTAGTAGAATCATTTTGTCTTGCAAGTTTCTGCTTGAAAAAAAAACTAAGAAGATAAAGTTCAGCACCTGCCTTTCAAATAAGCAACTGCACAAACTGTAATGAATGTTACAGATGCTTGTTATCCCTTCAGCATCTGCATTTCAAAACCATGAGGAAAATAAAATTATAACTTCTAAAAATTTTTGTTTCATGAGGTCAGGAAATTCAGTATTTTACAGAAGCAAATCAATTGACCAAATCAATCAACCACATTTTATATACATCATGCAAGGTCAATGCAGTAAGCAAGGTTTACACATCTCAATGCAATATGCATATGGAATAACATATAATGGAAGTAAAACACACAAGATCAGCATGAGAGCTCTAACAGGCTCAAGGCAGTCTGGGTCTCTCAAACCTTCTAAGGCTGAGAGACTCAGCAGTGAAAAGATAAATATAAAAGGGTTACTTTCCAACACAAAACTAAAAGACATCCTTTATTTTCCCCCTTTATTTAAAATGAGAATGTAGTGTGAAAGGGAAATAGACTGGAGGAAGGAAGAGTAAGTGCACAGGAATTCCCAAGGAAAACCACTGGGAAATTTTTGACCAATATACTGAAAAGTTTATTGCTGAATTTCACATCCTTCTCTTTCCTTCCCCACTCCAGAACTCTCCTTATTACACCAGTAGTGGACCCTTCCTAATGTCATAAGGATGTGCTAGGTTTTTCTCAACTAGAAGCAGAGAAATTGAAAACTTGACAGAATAGGGATAATGAAAGAGAGACATATAATAGACAGATAAAAATAATTACTTTTATGTTTTCTAGTTTGGTCTTCTTTGCTAAAAGTAAAAAAATAATTACTTTTATGTTTTCTAGTTTGGTTGACTTTTTAAAGATAGACTTTATTTTTTGACATAAGTTTAACATTCACAGAAAAGTTGGGAAGAAAGTACAGAGTTCCCATATACCCTCTGTCCCATGTGCATAGCCTCCCCCACTGTCAACATTCCACACCAGAGTGGTCCACTTGTTACAATCAGTGAACCTCCACTGACACATCATCATCACCACACTCCATAGTTGACATCAGGGCTCACTCTTATTATACATTCTATGGAGTTTTGCAAATGTTTAACAAAATGTATCCACCATTATAATAGCATACAGAACAGTTTCAATGCCCCTAAAAATCCTGTGTTCTACTTATTCATCCCTCCTTCTCCTATAACCCCTGGAAAATATTGATTTTTTTAAAACTTTTGTGGGTACATAGTAGGGACACATGAGACGTTTTGATACAGGCATGCAATGTGAAATAAGCACATCATAGAGAATGGGGTATCCATCCCCTCAAACACTTATCCTTTGAGCTACAATCCAATTACACTCTTTATTTTAAAATATACAATTATTATTGACTATAGTCACCCTGTTTTGCTACCAAATAGTAGGTCTGATTCATTCGTTCTGACTACTTTTTGTACCCATTAACCATCCCCATCTCCCCCCACCCACCCTGCCACTATCCTTCCTTTTCCAAAATGTCATATAGTTGGAATCATACAGTATGTAACATCTTCATGTAGATTTCTTTCATTTAATAATATGCACTTAAATTTTCTCCACTTCTTTTCATGGTTTGTCAGCTCATTTCTGTTTAGCACTGAATAATATTCCATTATGGATATACCACAGTTTGTTTATTCTTTCTCCTACTGAAGGACATCTCCGTTGCATTCAACTTTTAGCAATTACGAATAAGATTGCTATAACCATCTATGGGCAGATTTTTGTATAGAATAAGATTTTTACATATTTCAGTAAATACCAGGGAGTGATTGCTGGATTATAAGATTATATTTAGTTTTATAAGAAACTGTTAAGCTGTTTTCCAAATGGCAATACCATTTCACATCCCACAAGCAATAAATGAGGGTTCCTGTTGTTCCTCAACCTCACCAGCATTTTGTATTATCAGTGTTTTGGATTTTAGCCATTAGGGGTATCTTTTTTTTTTTTTTTTTTTTTAATTTACAAGTCTCTAATGAAAAATAATGTTGACCCATTTTTTTCTTTTCTTTCTTTCTTTTTTTTTTTTTTTAGACACAGCCTTGCTCTGTCTCCCAGGCTGGAGTGCAGTGGCACAATCTCAGCTCACTGCAACCTCTGCCTCCTGGGTTCAAGTGATTCTCCTGCCTCAACCTCCATTTTTTCATTCTTATTTGCCATCTGTATATTTTCTTTGATGGGGTATCTGTACAAGATTTTTGCTCATTTTTAATTGGTTGTGGGTTATTTTTTTCCTATTTTTGAGTTTGTTCTTTGTATATTTTGGATAACACTCCTTTATCAGGCATGTCTTTTGCAAATATTTCTATCTGTGGCTTGCCTCTTCATTCTCTTGACATTGTCTTTCACACAGAAGAAAATTTTGATTTTAATAAGCTCCAGTCAATCAATTATATTTTTCATGGATCTTGTCTTTGCTGTGTATCTAAAAAGTCATCACCAAACCCAAGGTCATTTGGATATTCTCTTACATTATCTTCTAGGAATTTTATAGTTTTTAGTTTTACATTTATGTCTGTCACTCATTTTTTGTTAAGTTTCATAAACAGTGCAGGGTCTGTGCCTAGATTCCTCTTTTTGCATATAGATGTCCAGCTGTTCCAGCACCATTTGCTGAAAAGACTATTTTGGTTTCATTGATTCACTTTGTTCCTTTGTCGAAGATCAGTTGGCTATATTTATGTAGGTCTGTTTCTAGGCTCTCTATTCCATTCTATTAATCTATTTGTCTATTCTTTTGCTAGTACCACACTGTTTTTATTACTGTAGCTTTATAGTAAGTTTTGAAGTTAGGTAGTGTCAGTCTTCTGACTTTATTCTTTGCTTTCAATATTGTATTTGCCATTCTGGGTCTTTTGCATCTCTATATATACTTTGGAATAATTTTGTCAATATCTAAAAAGTAACTTGCTGAGGTTTTCACTGGCATTGCATTGAATCTATAGATCAAGTTGGGAAGAACTGACATCTTGAAAATATTGAGTCTTCCTATCCACAAACATGGGCTATCTCTTCATTTATCTAATTTTTCTTTGATTTTTTTAATCGGAGTTTTGTAGTTTTCCTCACATAGATCTTGAACATATTTTGTTAAATTTACACTTGAAGTATTTCACTTTGGAGTGGCTAGTAATGTAAATTTTGTTGTGTTTATAATTTAATATCCACTTGTTCATTGTATATTAAGAAAGTGATTGGATTTTATATATTAATCTGTGTCCTTCAAACTTGCCATATATATTTATTAGATCCAGATTTATGTCAATTTTTTCAGATTGTCTTCATAGACAATTATGTCCTCTGAGAACAAAGACAGTTTTATTTCTTCCTTCCTTACTTGTATACCTTTTATATCACTTTTTTTTTTTAATCTTACTATATAAGCTAGGATTTCCAGTAAGAGATTGAAAGGGAACATCCTTCTTTTGTTCCTATTCTCAGTGGGAAAGTTTCTGTTTTCTCACCATTAAGTAAAAGGCTAGCCATAGAGTTTTTGTAGATATTCTTTATCAAGTTAAGGAAGTTCCTTTTTCTATTCCTAGTTTGATGATTTTTCATTAATTGCTTTTGTATTTTGTGAAATGCTTTTCCTGCATCTAGTGATATGATCATGTGATTTTGGTTCTTTAGTCTGTTGATGTACTAGAATATATTAACTGATTTTCTAAAAAAGCCTTGCATCGCAAGCCTTGCATAAGTAGTATAAATCCCACATGGTTTTAGTGAATAATTCTTTGTCGTAACGTGTAACTGGATATAATTTGTCAAGGAATTTTGCATCTATGTTAACGAGAGATAATGGTCTGTAGGGTTTTCCTTTCAATACAATGTCTTTGTCTGACTTTGGTATTAGAGTAATGCTGGACTCAACAGAATGAATTAGGAAGTCTTCCCTCTGCTTTGATCTTCTGAAAGTGATTGTAAAGAACTGGTATAATTTCTTGCTGAAATGTTTGGTAGAATTCCCCAGTGAATCCATCTGGGCCTGATGGTTTCTGCTTTGGAAGTGTGTTAGTCTGTTTTGCATAAAGGAATACTTGAGGCTGGGTAATTTATAAAGAAAACAGGTTTATTTGGTTCATGGTTCTGTAGGCTGTGCAAGAAGCATAGCACCAGCATTTGCTGCTGGTGGGGCTTCAGGGAGCTTCAACTCATGGTGGAAGGCACAGAGGAAGCAGGCGTGTCACATTGCATGAGAGGGAGCAAGAGAGATGCCATGCTATACTATAGTGAATACGTATGGTAAATATGTATATTTACTATATATGTTTAGTTCTATATATTTATACATATATTTATAAACATTATGTGCCATACCTTAAGTATACACAATAAAATTTATTTTTAAAAAAGATTATGTCTTTGGAGGAATTGGTCCATTTCATCTAGGTTATCAAATGTATGTGCATAGAATTATTGCTGGTATTCTGTTTTCTTTTTTATGTCCATGGAATCTGTAATAATAATCTCTCTTTTATTTCTAATATTAGTAATTTGTGCTTTCTCTTATTTTTTTTCTTAGCCTTGCTAGAAGTTCCTCAATTATACTGATTTTTTTCAAAGAACCAGCTTTTAGTTTTGTTGATTTTTATTCATTAACTGTTTTCAATTTTATTGATTTCTGCTCTAATTTTTATTATTTGTTTTCTTCTGCTTACTTTGAATTTAATTTGCTCTTCTTTTTCTATTTTGAAAGTGGAAGCTTAGATTATTGATCTTTGATCTTTCTTCTCTTCTAAAATATGTGTGCAATGCTATAAACTTCCCCATAATCACTGCTTTCACTGCATCTCACAAATTTTGATAAGTTACATCTTCATTTTCATTTAGTTCAAGATATTTTAAAATGTATCCTAAGACTTAATCTTTCATCCGTGCATTATTTAGAAGTGCATCATTTAATTTCCAAGTATTTTGAGATTTTTCAGATATCTTTCTGTTATTAATTTCTAGATTAATTCCATTGGGTTCTGAGAGCATACATTGTATAATTTCTATTCTTTTAAATTTGTTGAGGTGTGGTTTATGGCTCAAACTATGTTATATCTTTTGAATGTTCCATGTGAGCTTCAGAAGAATGTGTATTCTGCAGTTGTTAGATAAAGTATTCTATAGATGTCATTTATAATATATCCAGTTGACTAATGGTGGTGTTGAGTTCAAGTATGTCCTTACTGATTACCTGTCACTGGGTCTGTTCATTTATGATAGAGGAGTATTGAAGTCTCCAACTATAATAGTGGATCCATCCATTTCTTATTTCCGTTCTATGTTTTTGTCTCAGATATGTTGACACTCTATTTTTAGGCATGTGAACATAAAGAATTATTATGCCTTCTTGAAGAACTGACCCTCTTGATCCCTAATAATTTTCCTTGCTTTGAAGTCAGCACTGTCTTAGATTAACATACCTACTTTCTTTATTTTGACTAGGGATATCTTTCTCCATCCCTTTCCTTTTAGTCTATATATTAAAGTTTGTATTAGTCTGCTCAGCCTGCCATAACAAAACACCACAGGCTGGAGTTACGCATTCTGCTCTCCCCAGGTCAATCAGTTGCTGACAAAACACCAATGTGTTGAGATCTGGAAAATAATTTCTCTTGAGGGCAGGCAGGTCTTATAAGAACAGAATCATTGACATAAGCAAGTTTAACTACGACTTGATTTTATTTGCATTATTAATTAATTTGTCTGTTAGGCTGAATGTCCAAACAACATTTTTTCTTTTCAAGTTCAGTATCTTTACTAGGCTTTATCATGATGTTGGTATACTTGGCTTGTTTTGTTCTTCATCAATTTCCCATTGTTATATAACAAATTATCTCAAACTTAGCAACTCAAAACAATACAAATTTATTATCTTGTGTTGATAAAAACAGTCAAACTCTGTAAAATATTTGAAGAGATTTATTCTTTGCCAAATATGAGTGTCCATGGCCCAAGACACAGCCCTCAGGAGGTCCTGAGAACATGTGCCCAGGGTAGTTGGGGTGCACCTTGGTTTTATATATTTTAGGGAGGCATGAGACGTCAATTGAATACATTTAGGGAGGCATGAGACAAAATCGAATAAAGACATTGGTTTGGTTCAGAAAGTCAGGACAACTCAAAGCAGGGGTTTCTAGGCTATAGGTACATTTAAACATTTTCTGGTTGACAATTGGTTGAGTTTATCTGAAGATCTGGGATCAATGGAAAAGAATGTCCAGGTTATGATAAAGGATTGTGGAGACCAAGTTTTATTGTGCAGAGGAAGCTCTCAGCAGACTTCAGAGAGAGAGCAAGTTGTAAATGTTTCTTATCAGACCTAAAAGGGTGCCTGGCTCTTAGCTGATTATCTCCTGGATCTGCAAAGAAAGGAAGGAAAACAAAGTGGGGAGGGGATTCTTTATAGAATGTGGTTTTTTCCCACAAGAGACTTCGCAGGGCAACTTCAAGGTATGGCAAGGAAATATATTTTGGCGCTAAATATTTTTTTCTTGTCTCGTAATGTTGTGCCAGAGTCAGATTGAAAAGTAAGTCACAATATATAGGGTCAAATAAAACTCATCTAATGAGAATTTATGTTTTGCAGGGCATGAACTCCCTAGACCTCTTGGGTAAGAATATGGCCAAGATAAAATGTCAGAGCTTAATCCTCACTTACAATATCTATGGGTCAGAAGTCTTGGCACAAGTTAGCTGGATCCTGTGCTTATTAGGGTCTCACCAGGTTGAAATCAAGGAGTCAGAGGGGACTATCATCTTTTCCAAGACTACTGATCATCTTCCACACTCATGGGTTGTTGGCAGAATTTGATTACTTACCTCTGTAGGACTAACACCTGGCTTTCTTGCTGGCTTTCTGCTGGGGACCACTAGCCATTTAAGGCCAACAGAATAGCTTCGTTTTAAAAGACACTATAACTATGTGTCTTTCCTAAAAACATTGATAGAGGTCATTCTTTTTGTGCATTACTTGTTGAGTTATAAATTTAGTCTCTGCTTAAATTTTATAAAGGATTTTTACCAACATTTTAAGAATATATAGTATAAAAAATGGGATGAGAAAATTGAGGCAAGGAGAAAATAAGTGCAGGTGAAATAATGCCCAAGGTGAAAGTTATATCCCAAACTGCATAATATAAAATTCTATATAGCTGTCCTACACTTACAATCTAAGCATGCTATTAATAGTTAACAAAGCGGAGAAGGAAACTGACATTCCTTCAGAAAAGCTTTTTCCAAGTACAGAAACCTAATCGAAATTTCTTCCATGGGTCCTCACGAAAAGGGCACCAAGTGGTAGAGTGAGCAACATTGCAAGTGACCTCCCTAAATAAATCCAAAGGCATAGTTTTAACACATAAATTTTATAAAAATATTTAATAATTGTATAAGCAAACAGAAATCTGGTTTAATTTGGCATGCTCTAGGCATGGAATTTAAAATACACTCAAAAACACATAGATTACAAATTCTTTAGTAAGTTATCCCTGAATAACATTATTCAAACTGAGTTTTTGATAAAAATTACATGGCAAAGCATTTTAAGTTATATTCTCTGGCTAAAACCTGAAGGTTATACATGGCATGTAGGGAATAGCTAGCAGATTATTATGCTTTGATAATCAAATAGGCCTGCAGGGATACTGACATCCCCTTATTAAAATGAGGAACCTAACTAAGACTTGGGCTTGGATAGACTTTTATCCAATAACCGCATAGAGTTGATTCAAGGTAGTGACTCTGGGCAGAGCCAACATTTTACTCACTCTTGGGGCTGCTGCAAATACGGGCAAATGAGTAACTGAAGGTCCAAATTCTCCATTAAAGACTATGGCTGCTAGCAAACTATCACAAGAACAGAAAACCAAACACCGCATGTTCTCACTCATAGGTGGGAACTGAACAATGAGATCACTTGGACTCAGGAAGGGGAACATCACACACCGGGGCCTATCATGGGGAGGGGGGAAGGGGGAGGGATTGCATTGGGAGTTATACCTGATGTAAATGACGAGTTGTTGGGTGCAGCACACCAACATGGCACAAGTATACATATGTAACAAACCTGCACGTTATGCACATGTACCCTACAACTTAAAGTATAATAATAATAAATAAATTAAAAAAAAAAAAAAAAAAGACTATGGCTGCAAGAATGTTCATATAGAAAATGTTATGAACAGGTATTACAAATAACCAGAGCACCCATTTATAATGTTGGTGAAGTATCCATAGAACAGTGACTATTAAATCCTGAAATTAAACTATGTTTGTCTTCTGATGATTCTTTACAGTAAATCAGAAAAGCATTGGTATAGATTTTTCTCCAGCCTACTTAGAAGCCAAGGAATAGGATAATTTGTTTAGTTACACTGGTTCAGAGATTGAGATTGTCGAGGTGTCATGACAAATCTACCATAAATTTCATAAAACCACCAAAAAATATTAGATCTGGAGAACACAGCAGAGTTAAGAACTTGACAATTATGGTGAGGGTTGAAGGACAGGCAAAAAGGACCAAGATAATTGGAGTGATAGAAACAAAAGGTCCCTTTGTTAAAGTAGGAAAATTCTGGCTTTCAGTTTCCTAAGAGAATCAGATCCAGTGGTGAGAAATTTCAAGGTATAATCACACACATGAATGGCTAATGTGAAATTAAGGAAAGTTGATAGAATAGAAAAGCTTAGGAATGGGGAGCCTAGAGTTGCTGAGGACTCAATGTCCAACAGCCAAAATATACTTGCCTACTTCAAAAGAACTATACACTGAGCTTCAGTTATTTGCTAGTCATTATTTCCTATTTACTCATGTAAGTTACTTAGTTAAACCGATTGGTTTGAAAACAATAGCCAGCAAATAAAGTGCAAATTGTTTCATAACTAATATACTTTGCCAAGCTAATTGAACTCTACGTGCTAAGGACTTTGGCATCGACAATGATGACTAATAGCTAAAAAGGGAGATGAAGAAAAGTTAATGTGAGGGAAAATGAAAACTTGGATTTATAGTGTAGTCCAGTTGACTAAAGTTTCAAAATAATATTGACATACTGATAGTAAATGGAAAAAGGAATGGTGGAGAAAGCAGTTACGATTTCACAGAAAACCACTTCCAACAGAAATACCATTTTAGATTGCTGATCTTCTAAATGAATGTTTACAATATCATTTTTAAGAGAAAGTTTTATTTCCATTGTGGTTACTAATGCATCTGAGTCACTTGTATATTCTTCTCCAGTGTGATGTATAAAAGGTCAATGAAGAAATAAATCACTTTGAAAAAGACCTATGTTTAACAGAAGATCTTAGGAAGGTCATCCTTAAAGACCATGTGTTAAGTTGGCTGAGATCAATACAATGAGTATTCATTGATTCACAAGGAACTCATGTCCCTAGGGCTCCAGTTTCTAAGAGTGGTCCACAGTGGTAGATTCAAGCTGAACTCTGAACTTGAAATGAAATCCTATGTCATTTGAACTCTTTCTATTCTTGAAACTGTGAGATCCTCTGACAAATTCTGCTAACAGTTCCAAGGTTTAAAATTGGGGAAGTTAGAGACATGTTATTATTATTATTTTTTAATTTCAACTTTTATTGTAGACACAGGGAGTACACGTGCAGGTTTGTTAAATGGGTATATTGCAATCACACAGTGAGCATAGTACCCAATGGGTAGTTTTTTCAACCCACATCCCCCTTGTTCCCTCCCCTGTCTAGTGGTCCACAGTGCCTATTGTTCCCATGTACATGTCCGTGTATGCTCAATACCACAATCCTAAGTGAACTAACGCAGGAACAAAGACATGTTTTTGTTTTTATTTGAATGCTACATCTGGGGCTGGCTAAGATTGAGAAGACACTATGTCTTGCTGACATGTCAGTCCCAACTTGAGCCTCTTCTGTGTGTGTGTGTAAAAAAGAAATCTTATTTATTTATTTATCTATTTTTAAATTATAAATTCATAGGGTACATATGCAGACTTGTTACATGGGTGTATTGCATAATACAGGGATTTAGGCTTCTAAAGAACCCATCACCCAAATAGTGAACATAGTATCCAATAGGTAGTTTTTTAATTCTTGTCCCCCTTTCCACCCTCCCCACTTTTGGATTTCTCAGTATCTATTTTTTCCATCTTTATAGCCACCAACACGAGTCTTTTGATGAAATAATGCCTGGCTGAGGTCCACAACTTAAAACAACATTCCACATAGATTCTCATGATCCCTGAAGAAGTATGCTTGATGTGGCGAAATATCATCAGATGATTAAGTCAACATAGTAGAAGGAAAGAACAGTTCTTTATCAGATTAAATGAGTGAAACAGCTAAATGTCAAGGGACAAAATGTTGGGACTGACTGTATAAAATGCTAATAACATCTACCAAATAGTTTGCGTTGCGCTAAACAACTTATGCACATTATTTCTTTGATTCTTTTTAACACACTGTTGTGGGCTGAATGGTGTCTCCCAAGAAGTCATATGCTGGAATCCTGTCCTGTAGTGCCTCACAATGTGACATTGTTTGGAGTAAGGGTTGCTGAGGATGTAATTAGTCAAGATGAGGTCATACTTGAGTGAGCTGGGTTTCTAATCCAATATGACTGGTGTCTGTAAAGGGGAAATGTGGACACAGGCACACGCATAAGGAGAACACCATGTGAAGATGAAGGTAGAAATTACACTGATGTGTCTACAAGCCAGGGAACACCAAAGATTGACAGAAAATCACCAGAAGCAGAGAGAGGCAAGAAACATTCTCCCTCAGAGCCTTCAGAAGAAAGCAACCCTGCTGGCACCTTCATCTTGGACTCTGAGCCTCCAGAACTGTGAGGCGATACATTTCTGTTGTTTAAGCCACCCAGTTTGTGGCATTTTGTTACAGCAGCACTAGAATCCTAATGGACGCTGTATTGGATACATATTTTAGGCTTAGGTAGGGTGGATTAAAAACTGTCTTTATGAGGTTATACCTATGAATTAAATCAAATACTTGAACTAAATAAGGTATGGTGTATACATTCCTCAGACAGAGGCAAAAAGAAAGACACTTCTCCATTCCTCATGGATATGCAGCAGATGAAGAAAACTGCTAGCACAAGGAATGGCAGTCTTGTGTGCTTTTCTTGTGTGATTTTTTTTCAGGGTCATAACAAGTTCAGATTTCAAGCATCTAAATTTGCTAACTTCTCTGCACTTACTCCAAGGCCAACTAAGAGAAGAGAATTGCTGTTCTATGTCAAGAGAGTTTTCCTTCCACACAGCAAGGTAATAGGCTGTAGGCCTCTCATGAAATAGGTTACTATGATGGTTTGGGAGGGTTGATAGGCAGACACAGAGTTTTTAAAGTAGTGGAAATGTTTTGTGTGATACTATGATAATAGATACATGTCTCTATACAATTGCCCAAATTCATAGAATGCACAACACCAAGAGTAAACCCTAATATTAACTATGGACTTTGGGTGATTGTGATGTGTTGATACAGGTTTACCAATTGTAACAAATGTATCACTCTGGTGGAGGATGTTGATAATGCAGGAGACTACGCATGTCAGGCAGGAAGTATATGGGAAATCTCTGCACCTGCCTCTTAGTTTTTCTGTGAACCTAAAATTGCTCCAAAAGAAATAAAGTCTTTAGAAAATTGCTATAGTGCCCATTAGCTAACATTCCTTTGCCTTTGTGGCCCCTCTCTTCAATGAAGGATTGCTGAAAGGAGTGGGAAATTGTCCTACAGCAGGCAGTAGAAGGCAGGGGACGAACAGATATCACCATCTCCATTTGTAAATGAGGACAGCCATACTTAAAGAGAAAGTATTCTGCTCAAGCTCCACCATTACTAAAAGTCCAGTATTTAAATCCAGAAGTTACTCCAATCTTGTATTCATAACCACTGGACTATGCTGCTTCCTAAAACTCACTTATTAGCGTGACATAATGATAGTGTTCAGAAAAAGCTTTTCCACTCCGCATGTTTTTTTATGTAAAAAATAATGCATGCTTATTGAAATGACTCAAATAATACTGAGTCATATAAGGAAAACTTTAATGTTATCTGCTTCCACTTTCTTGTTATAAACTCACGCCCTTGAAGTAACCAAGGGCCACAGTTTGATATTTATCTTTCCGTGTGTTTACCTACTCCATACAAATAGATCCCCAAAAAAAGCACAGAGGGGTTTTTATTCCTGTCTTCTTTAAAAATTGGATGATACTCTTTATATTGACCATCCCTTCAGGTATTTTAATCGACACATAATCATGTATATGAATATATATGGCTTATATATATAACTGTATATGACATATATGTATTTCGTACACGACAATCTAGTGCTTTTTTAATCTGTAAAACAGATTCCCAAAATAGATAATACTGGGTCAGAGAATATATATTTTTTTAAATTTTATAAAATCTAGCAATTTACTTTTCAAATTGTTTTACCAATTCACACCTCTATCAGCACTGCTTAAGACTGACAATTTCCCCACACTCTTACCAGTCCAGAATTTTATCTGGCATGTCCATCTGAATGTCCACACACAGGCAATTCCATAGCTGGTTCATTCAGTAGCTCCATAGTTTTAGTTCTCTGTGTTAACCGATTTGGAGTCGATTTGGCTCTTCCCTCATATCCACAAGACGGCTGCTCCATGTCTAGAGATCTCTTCTTCCTGTGAAGATGTAAGCAGCAGAGACTATCCTGGGTGACTTAATCATAAAAAGGCTGTTAAAGGATGATCAGTAGCTCACAGAATCATTAGGGAGGCTGAAGAACCAGATTTAGGGACAAATAGTCTGAACAATAGTCAAGCCATGGCATAAAAGTGATCAGAAAATACACGTTTGAGATGATGAATATGCTAATTACCCTGATCTGATCACTATGTACTATGTGTATGGAAACATCACCATATACCCCAGGAACATATACAAGTATTATTTTTTCAATTTTTTTTTTTTTTAATACAAAATCTCATTCTGTCACCAGGCTGGAGTGCAGTGGCGCAATCTCAGCTCACTGCAACCTCCGCCTCCCCAGTTCAAGCGATTCTCCTGCCTCAGGCTCCCGAGTAGCTGTGACTACAGGTGCGCACCACCACACCCAGCTAATTTTTGAATTTTTAGGGTTTCAACATGTTTGCCAGGATGGTCTCGACCTCTTGACCTCGTGATCTGCCCACCTCAGCCTCCCAAGGTGCTGGGACTACAGGCATGAGCCACTGTGCCCAGCCTTTATTTTCTCAATTTTTAATAAATTAACTCAATGACAAAACAAAGGAGACCATTTCAAAATCATGGAAGATAAAAACTGACACTGCTACCAATTCTGCACCAAACAAATTAAACTTGCAGTAACTAACCGCCTCGAGAATTTTTTTTCTTTTTTCTTTTTTTTTTTTTTTTTTTTGAGACCGAGTCTTGCTCTGTTGCCCAGGCTGGAGTGCAATGGCGCAATCTTGGCTCACTGCAACCTATTCTCCTGCCCCAGCCTCCCAAGTAGCTGGGATTACAGGCTTGCACCACCATGCCCAGCCAATTTTTGTATTTTTAGTAGAGATGGGTTTTCGCCATGTTGACCAGGCTGGTCTCAAACTCCTGATCTCAGGTGATCTGCCTGCCTCAGCCTCCCAAAGTGCTGGGATTACAGGCATGAGCCACTGTGCCTGGCTGAGAATTTCTTACTGTGATATTGTGAAATATATATTTGGTATCTGCACCTGGTTCCTGAGACAGAGCTCCTAATACCTTCATAGATAGGGATGCTAAGACAATCTTTTGCTCTAATATTTGGTCTTTGAGCCCAGTTTTGGCACAGAGCTCCTAAGACCTTTATGATTTCCTGAGTGCTAAGAGTGTCTGACAAAGAACTTCTAAATCCCTTGGAATTTCTTAGGCAATAGAAGCATCCTCTGTTCTAATGAGGTGACTCTTGGTGGGTACCTGCATAGCTTCATGATTGGGGTTGGTTGGCTGCTAGAAGAACAAATCACGTGATTAGAGTGTTGGAACTTTCCATCTCAGCCCCCAATCTCTGGAGAAGTGAGAAAGGCAAAAGGTAGAGTTGACCACTAACAGCCAGTGATTTAACTAATCATGTCTATGTACCAAAGCATCCATAAAAAACTAAAGATCACGGTGCAGAGAGCTTCTAGACTGCTGAATAAGTGGTAGTTCCTGGAGGATGATGCACCCAGAGAGGCATGGAAGCTCTGTACCTCTTTCCACATACATTTGCCTATGCATTTCTTCCACCTGGTGGATCATCTGTTTGCTTTATAGTATTTTTTATTAAAAAAGGGATAAATGTAAATAAAATGTTTCCCTGAGTTATGTGAACCACTATAGCAAATTAATTGAACCCAAGAAGGAGGTCATGGAAACCCCAATTTATAGTTGGTTGTTCAGAAGCACAGGCCAAAGCCTGGAGCATGTGATTGGCATCTGAAGTTGGGGGGAGTCTTGAGGAACTGAGCCTTCGACCTATGAAATCAGACACTAATTCCAAGTAGATAGCTGGGTGAATTAGAGGACTCCAAGCTGGTGTCCGGGAAAAACTCACACCGATTTTGGTGACCAGAGTGAAGTGTAGTGTTGAGAATAGAGAGTAGGAAAAAAGTTTGCTTTTCCATCAAAGGTACCATGTCTGTTTCTCATAGTACTTGAAGGAGTCTAAATCATACTACATAGGAAACTGCAAAATGTAGCATCTAAAAGTTTTCAACTTTTGTGGTAGGAGGCAGTCTGTGCCTCCCACCAAAACCCATAAGGTATGAGTTCATCAAACTGTACAGAGAGAGTTTGGGTGCTAGGTGGCAGAAAAGAATAATCAATGTGTGCAGCATACCTTCTTTTTGAGTTTAGCCATTCTAATGGATGAAAACTGATTTCCCATTCTTTCTCTTATAACATCTTCCTAACACTATGTTTAAGATATGTTTTATTTCATTTTCCTAACTTGTACTTTTATCTTTTCCAATTGTTAATGTAGTTTTGTGTTCTTAAATTTTTAATGCAATTTATATTTTGGTAATATCTAAAATATCAATCATTTTATTATCCATTCACCATAAAATGTGGCTACGGTTTGGACATTTGGATTAAGTAATGACATTGTAATTCAGCCAGAACTGGCAGTAATCATCAGTGTTTGGGATGTTTTGAGAACAAAAGTCTCAGTTCCTGGAAGGGTGGCCCTTCATATGAACTCAGAGTGCACACTCTGTACGGTGTAATCCAAGATAGTTGAATGGTCTGCCTGCCAAAAATAGGCCTCCCACCAGGTTTTTATAAAGACTAGTATTACCAGCTTGAAGGCCTTTTTTCTGATTTAAGGTATTAAAACCTAAGGACCATGTTAAAAGATTGAAATTAACATTCACTGACTTGTTCATTCATTAATCTTTGTAAAGTTTTTTAATTGACGAAAAATAATTATATATATGTACAGGGTACAATGTGATGTTTTGAGGTATGTGTACATTATAGAACGATTAAATCAAACTAATTAACATATCCATAACCTCACATACTTATGTTGTTTGCATGTGCTATGAATATTTAAAATCCACTCTCATAGCAATTTTGAAATATACATTACATTAACTATTGTCACCATGCTGTGCAATTGATTTAAAAAACTTATTCCTCCTATTTAACCAAAACTTTGTAAATATTTAATGAGTGCCTCTTATTAGCCAGACTCTGTTTGAGGCACTAATGACACAGAGTTAAAAGTCAAGTTTGAGCCTCTCTTCTTAGGCATATAACTGTAGGCAAATTATGTCAACTCTGGCCAGTTTTCACATTTAAAATAGAGATGATAACGCTACCCACTTAATGGGTTTGCTTTAAGAATTAAATGATATTGTTTACGGTGCCCAGAAGGAAGGTAGGCCCACTGGCAGTCAGCACATGTAATGGACCAAGTGGTCTTTGAAGAAAGAACATAACCAAGTACAGGCGATAAGCTTGTATTTGAGCACAATGGGGCAGTGTTGAATGGCAGGATTGGGGTGCTATCTGTGATCTTCCCATAGTCTGATGACAGGGCCGGCACCAAAAGGTGTGATCCAATCAAGCACCAAACTCTCATGCAAGGGCGTTGTCCAAACCAGAAACAGCCCATGGGGACTGCCAGTTAGCTTTGCCAAAAAATATCCTTCCTGTCCAAGTCTCCCAAGTCTCTGATAAGAAGAGCCACCTTGAAGCTTTGGACTCCAAGCATGGCTTTCTGGTACAACTTTAACACAGAGGTTCATATTCAATTACCTACAGATACCATAATTATCATTACTATCATTATTAATAAACCTACAGTTAATTACAACAAGGTATGACAAATCTATAACAGACGTAGGCTAGGCTGCTATGGTTGACGAGAGTATAGAGGGAACAGCACTTCCCAAATTGGAGCAGAGGAAAGAAAGTTTGTAGAAGGCACCTAGAGGAGAAAAAACTTGAATCAAGTCTTCAAGAATGAATATGAGTTATTCTGGAGAAGAAAGTATGTGTGTTTGGCAGGAAGTACAAATGCTTGGAGAAGACAGATTAAACAGCACATTCAAACTATGGGGATGTGAAAGAATGTGGAGTGTTGGTAGACTTATGAAAGGATAGCGTGGGCCAGGACATAATCTAAATGTGAGAGAATGGAGAGAGAGGATGTTGTTCAAATTATGGATGGCTTTGTATACCATGTTGAATTGAGACATTGTGTTCAATAATATAAGGAGACATAAAATGACTTTCAGGGTGGTGGTTGGGGGGAGGTCATGATATCTGTATTTTAGACTTTCTACTCAGAGAGTAGTGGGGAAGTTGACTGAAGGAGTTTAAGATTAGTAACCAGGAAAGCCCCATCATGTCAACGCAGTAATCTCATGGGGAGTGGCAATGGCTAAAGTAGGAGCAGTAGCAAGGAAGGAATCAATTTGATACACACTTAAGAGGTAGAATTGGCACTTGAGACAACTGGCTGGAGAACAAGGAAAACTCTTCAAATATTACCAGGTCCCTGGCCTGGACAACTGAGTTAATGTGGCACTATCATCAAGCATGGGATATAGAAGATCAGGGTCATGATATAGAAGATCAGGGTCAGTTTGGTGAGTATGTATAGACTCTGAGATGTCTGTGGAACACTATTCAATAAGACATGGAGCTCCCTGTATATAGCAATATTTTCATGATGTGGCAGATGTGTATTTTGTCAATTGGATGATCTCCATTTCTCATATTATCTTCCCCACATGATTCTTGTGAGTATGGGCCTCAAGAGGCACCTGGTGTGAGATTTAGAAGACAGAAGTGAAGTCGCATTGGATTATTTTTATACTCCAGAGGCTGGGGCTGGGTATGAGATACAGTAACTACACAGTCAAGTTCTACCTGCCAACTTACCTTGGTGGCAACATTCAGTTTCATTCCTGTATAATCCCCTGTTCCTGCTGTAGCTCTCTTCTTGGGCCAGGTGAATAAAAAAGGGGACTGGCTTCTACAGGACACCCATGTTATCAAGGGTTACTTCTTAGTAAGAGGTGGACATGGGTTCCAGTTCATCTTCATAAGCCAACTCATCCAGAAAGTCCCAGTTTTTCCTCCTGGGTTCTAGCTCAGACTGTCAGGTTCCACTTTGTCCACGGTTTCCTTCTTAAATGCCTGCTGTGATGACTTCAGGCTGATAGAGAAGAAAAGAGCCTCCCATATTATTATTGAATCGCCTCCCAAAATTGCACAAGGTCAAGTCTCTGTGGATAATCCCTGCTGGTTCTTCTACTCTAATTGAACCCTGACTGACAAAACAAATGTGGTTTTTATAAACCTCTTTTTCATTTTATACAACTTGGTATATTTAGTCCAACTATCCAGACGCTTTGGTCTCTGGGACCAAAGGTTAGTAGTTTTAGAATTCCATCAGTCTAGCACCCTGCTGTTCCGTTAGCATTAGGCCAGTGGCCCATCTCCTCAAGCTCAGAAATCATGTGTACAATAGATTGACAATCTAAAGCAGGGGTTGGTCTGTATTTTCTGTAAAGTGACTAATAGTAAATATTTTAGGATTTGTAGCCCATAAAGTCTTTATTGCAACTATTCTGCTTGCAATATTGAATAACAAGCAGCCATAGAAAATATAGAAATTTTAAAAGATGGCTGTGTCACAATAAAACTTTACTCACAAAAACAAACAGTACAGATTTGGCCTATAGCTCATGATTTCACAATGCCTAATTCGACAAAATAGTGTAAGTTCTTTATCATAAAAGAAATTTAAAATGTTCACAAATACATTTAACATTGAGAAAAAAAATCAATTCAAAGTTAGACAGCCTGAGATCTAATCACAGCTCTGCCACTCTCTGATGCTCCATTTTCTCATTTTAAGTAGAGACGAGAAAGTAAATGCAGTGTTTTAAAATATATCCACAAGTGTTTTGACATGCTGTCTTTCAAAAGGTAACGTGTAATTCCCTTTCCCCGAATATGGACGGGACATAATGACTCCAAATGAACAGAATGTTGCAGAAGTTGTGTTCGCATAATTCCCAAGGCTAAGTTAGAAAAAAAGATGATTCAGTTTCAATTTGACTCCCTCTCAGGATAATCACACATAAAACACAACGGCCAAGCTGTGAGAAACCCAAGTGGCCAAACAGAAAGGCCATGTCGAGATGTTTTGACCAAAGGCTCCACCAGAGGTCCCAGCCAACAGCTAGCATCATCTGCCAGACATGCAAGTGATTGGACCACAGATGATTCCAGTCCCCAACTTTTGGAATAATACAATTGATGCCAAGTAGAGCAGAAATATTTGTCTACACGAACCTCACATAGATTGTAGAAACTCAAGTAAAATAAACTCTGTCATTATCTGAAACCACTAAGTTTTGGGGTGATTTGTTACATAGCAATAGATTGCCAGAACAAAAGGATTCCCAGAGATTCCTCTCTTACTACAATAAGAGAATTTTGTGGGACTCTCCTTAATCTATAGACCTGCTCACTTGGATCTTCGTATCAAAGACAAGTATACGTGTGCACTAGACTATTGAAGAGAGCTTCTCAACCATCAAGGAGAAGTCTCAGAAAACAAGCCAGAATACCATCAGAAGCCACAGAGAGGATTTAAGAGGCTGAACCTAATGATCTAACCTGGAATGTGACCAAAACTCTAGGTTTGACACTTCCAGTTCTTTTTAAAACGATGTCATGGGACTTTCAATAACCAGCCTAGATCAGGACTAGAGCCACCCAAACCATCTTTATGTGAAATGGAACACCACTGCTGAAAAATAGGCCAATGAATTTTGAACTAGAAAGTTTGGGCTTTAATTTATTTTGACCAGAATTCTTTTCAACAGAAATGTAAATCAGATTTTAAAAGCTGGCTTCTAAGAGACATGAATGCCTACAGATCAGTTACAATTGGTTAATTTAAGGTTCATTCTTAAGTTCAACATTATAAGATGGAGTCTGGGAAACAGAATGCCTATACTTTTTATTCTAAATATTGGGATAAAAACCTCTATGACTAGGATAATTCTTTCATAAAGACAAAGATGATAGTAAGAATAAAAGAGAAAAAACAGAATAAACCTATAAACACGGGATTGTAGCTTGACGATATGATGTGTGGATGGTGCGTATGAAAAGAGAAGGCGTTGGTTGAATAAGTGAGTAGGTGCGAGTGAATATAAATCCTGAAATTAAAGAACAAGCCTTTCAGAGAATGGAATATGAGAAAATCCTTCAACTTCATTTCTTTGCAGCACCTTCTTCCTTTCCTAAAACTACATGCTTTAGTGACACTGACCTACTTACTCATTCTTCAGTTTGCCATTTTTTCCAAAATGACATAACTTTACTACTCTAGGCTCTTTTCCTAGAATGTTCTCAGAGCAGTGTTTTGAAGTAGAAGAAACATGCAGTCATGCAACCATTGATTCAGAGGTCACATCTGCCTCTATCAAACTGTGTAAACTTGAGCCTTTGTTATTTATGACCATTAATTTCAAAACCAGTAAAATCGGGATAAGATATCCAGCCATATGATGATCACAGGGTTCAAGTAAGGCAATATTCATGAAACACTGACCACAATACCGCAAAACAACATGTAGGCCAAGTTTAGTAAACATAAATTTTCCCAGAGCCCCCAATTTACTACTCCATGACTTCTACTTAGGCTTTACAATCTGATGCAGTGTCACCTCCTCCATGCAGTCCTTGCCAAAGCCCCCAAGCAAAACTTGGTATCTTTCTCCAAGCTGTCAAAGCATCTTAGTCATATTGTATGGTCTTAGTATGATTACGTGTCTATCTACCCCATGTGGATTTGCACTTTATCAATTCCTTGTGTTTCGTACCTTCATCATGACAGTCTAGGGATTTTTGTTTTGTAACAAAGGCATTCATCAAGATGACATTTATAAAAATTAGTATGTACTATTTGAGAATGTTGAAATGTGGATTACTCAGTTCTTGGAAGTGTTTTAGCCTGCATTGCAGAGACCATCACTCTCTCTCCCCTCTGGTTCCCATTTGCCCAGCTATCACCCTTAATTGATTTATGGGGGGCCCTGCTCTTCTTTATGACCTTGCCTCTCATGTTCTCTCAAGTTAAGAGTTTCTTTTTGTAAAACTATACCTTTGTTAATGAAATATGACCAATGGATGCTATAAAGCACTCTTGAAACATGTAATACAACACATTATATACTGCCCAAAGGGGTAGTACTAACTACAAAGGATGAAAAAACCACTACTGTAAATGTTTACTTTTAGGAATTAGTATTTTTCTCCTTATGTTTTAACCTCAAAAAAGGTTTACACTCTGATCCCTTTACTTCAATCTACATATTCTTAAACTGCTAAATGTCTAGAAATAATTATAATCCAACTAATGTTTACTCAGTATTTACCATGGCACAACACTAGAAAAGCGTTTTATGTGTCGTCTCATTGTATTGCTATGGCAAACTTACAGGAGAGATATTATCATTATGCTGGTTTCACAGATGAGGAAGTTGAACCATCATTAGACTAATTCTAATTTTAAAAGCCTGGTTCGCACATTATGCACTATTTATACATGAATTATTATATTAACAGAATTAGCTACCTCCTAGGGTTTATGATATTTTCATTATTTTCTTTTGTAACATTTAGGTACATAAAGAGCCTATGTTAAGATTTTTCTAGCTATAAATAAAGCAGCTTTGGTTATCTGATTGTCTTCTGTCATTTTACAGGAATGCATATAAATAGGAAACCAAGTAAATACATTTTATTAAAAATAGGAAACAGACAAAGAAAAAGTCAAAAAGTTCAGGATGGATGATTCTTACTACAGGCACTGAAGGGGAGGAACTGTGGCAAAGGGTTACACAAGAACATACAACTTCCTGAGCAGTTGAAATAATCAAAAAGAAACAGAAGCTATCCTAATAGCAACATTTATTTACTTTTACCAAAGTAGTAGGTGTCTAAGATCTACAGTGAGCTACTGATTTTTGTATTTACTCTACTGATTTCCTTGTAATAAACAGAAAAATGATCAAAGGTAGCCTTCTCAAATTACTTACATTTATTACAAGATTATCCTACCATAACAAACAAATCTCCAAAATAGAATAATTTGATTTTTGTGGACCAAATGTTGTTATTTATACACATTCATTCTCCTTGACACGCATATTCCTTTAGGGTAGAGGTAAAAGCCCTTAGGTGAGTGCCTATGATGGTCCATTAATGCCTTAGGCCATTTGGGCTGCTATAACAAAGTACCATAAACTAAGTGGCTTATAAATAACACAAATTTATTTCTCAAAGTTCTGGAGGCTATGAAGCATAAAGCCTTCTGTTGCCAGCAGATTCAGTGTTTGGTGAAGGCTGAATTTGTGGCTCATACACAGTGATATGGTTTGGCTCTCTGTCCCCCCAAAATCTCATTTCAAATTGTAATCCTACGTCAAGAGAGGGACCTGGTGGGAGGTGACTGGATCATGGGGGCAGTTTCCCACGATGTTCTCGTGATTGTGAGTTCTCACATGATCTGATTGTTTAAAAGTGTTTAGCAGCTCCCCCATCACTCACTCTCTCTCCTGCTGCCTTGTGAAGAAGGTGCCTGCTTCCCCTTTGCCTTCTGCCATGATTGTAAGTTTCCTGAGGCTTCCCCAGCCATGCAGAAATGTAAGTCAAACCTCTTCTGTTTATAAATTACCCAGTCTCAGGTAGTTCTTTATAGCAATGTGAAAATAGACGAACACACACAGCATCTTCTTACTGTGTCTTCACCTGGTTAAAAGGGTGAGAGGTCTCTCTCAGACCTCTCTTATAAAGGCATTGATCCCATTCATAAAAGCTATGTACCCATGACCTAATCACCTCCCACAGCACACCCCTCCCCGCCGTCCTAATATCATCACCTTGGGGATTAGGATTTCAACATATAAATTTGGGGGAACGAACATTCAGACCATAGTAAATAGCAATGTCTTGGGGGGATAAAGACTCGGGGCCTTTTTTAAAATATATCAAATGCTTTCTCCCTGGTAGCTTCCTAGGCCATTGCTCTAGATTGAATCCAATAAAAAATCCCTCATGAGAGCAAATTCCAAAAACTAGACCTTCCAGAAGGAGAACAGAAAAGAGAGAGCACACTGTGCAGATTTCAGTGGGAGCAATTGTCATGGAGTGTAAGATAAGAGATCTTATACTCCCGTATTCTGATTAGTTCCTCCAGGAATTTTTCTGCTCACACCCTTGATAAGATTGCTTGCATGCAAATTATAAAACAACAATATATTGTTTGTAGATATGATTAGTGTCTATGTTGGTTCTATTATCTTACCAAAACTAGCCTTTATAGTCATGCAAATAAGGTATCCCCGATACACTATGTTAATAAATTTAGTGGTGTTGATTAGTGGTATCTTATGAACATCTCAGTGTATGCAGAAAACGTTAACAAAATTTAACATCAATTCAGGATTTTAAAAAATCTCTTAGCAAACTATAACTACAGAGTAACTAAATCAATCTTACAACAGGCATCTGCAAAGAAACCTATTAATATCATATGCAGGTCCTGCTGAAGAAATAAGGTTGTTAAAAAGAAGCAAAGTAATAAAGGTTGAAAAGAAGGAAACACAAATGTATTATGAGACTATATGATTATATACATAGAAAATCCTAATGAATAGTATTGATATTCAGTATATCTCTAATGTCAAATTAATTATGTGCCTAGTAGCAAGAATAATATCCATTCATTTCCAATGCATTTTACCAATTACCATATTCATCAATAAATTACACATTATATTTGACCATTATGTGTATCTATGAATAAAAGAAGAATATTAATTTGGGAATAAAACATATGTTGAGTATTATGTTGCATACCTACCATCACAATTAGTTCCTGACCTCAAAGAGTTTATAGTCTTGTGAAATCCAAGACTTAATATGGGACTTAGAAAACATTTACATTTTACAATTAAATTCACAATTAATTAGTATGCATGATGGTTCTATTTTCCATGAGCCACAACTTACTGGTCAGCCTCTGCTGTTATTGTCATAGGTAAGTCAATTGTCCCCATGGCCATTTACTAGTCAGATGGGATAATAAAAACTAAATCTGAGATGTGACAAGACTTGGGTAGGGTACAATATATGGTCCTCTCTACTTCACGCTATAATTGCACTACCGCACTACAGCCTGATACCCTGTCCCTATTAAAAAAATTAAGAAAGATAACTTACAAGGTTCTACTTCTTAAACTCTGTGGTTTGTTTGCAGTTTTCTAATAAGCTAACCAAGTTTGAATAATGACATTTGAGCTCTCTGATTTTTCCTTGATGTAATTTTCACATCAGTTAAAAAATGATTATGAGAATGGGCCATAACATGTAGCCAACTGGAGTTTTGGAAAACTTGGCAGGTGTTAATGTTTGAGAATCTCATTTATTTTTTATTAACCACTCAAGAACAGAGAAAATCGTATAAATCCTGCCAGAAAAATATCAGAAGTTTGGGTTATTTTAGATGGTGGTAACTGCCCTAGTGGCTTTTAATTAGCCATATTGTGCCTAACATTTAGAATGTTTATTTTTGCTCTTGGACTATTTTCAGAAACAATTAATAAGAGCCAAACCATTTATAGATGCACATAACCAAACCAAAATCAGAGTATTCACAAACATATTAACCCAAGCATGCAGATCAAACAAAACATTAAACTAGGCACATAGAACTAAAGTGCATAGATGGGGGGACCTCTCCTCAAACCAAGGGAAGCAGTGAAGGACTGTGATGCCCACCAGGGTTACTATGCTTTTTCCACAGATTTTTGCAATCCACGGATCAGGAGATTCCCTCATGAGCCTACCCTACCAGGGCCCTAGGTCTCAAGCACAAAACCAGGTGGCTATTCAGGCAGGCACTGAGCTGCAGGAGTTTTTACATACTGCAGTGGCACCTGAAACTCCAGCGAGACAAGAGAACTATCCACTCCCGTGGAAAGGGGGCTGAAGCCAGGGAGCCAAGCAGTCTCACTAAGTGGGTCCCACCCCCACGGAGCCCAACAAGCTAAGAACCACTGGCTTGAAATTCTCACTGCCAGCACAGCAATCTGGAGTCTTCCTGGGATGTCCAAGTTCCCAGGAGGAGGGGTGACCACCATTACTGTGGCTCTAGTCACCGTTTTTCATCTGACAGTGCTAAGGAGACTGGGAGGTTTGGATTGGGTGGAATTCCCCACAGCACAGCAAAATGGCTGTGGCCAGACTGCTTCTCTAGATCCTTCGTACCTGGAAGGAGGAAGTCCAGCAGCTCCAGGGGCTTACAGACAGAACTCTCATCTCCCTCAGACAGAGCACCTGTGGGGAGGTGCAGTCATGGCCTCAGGTTCAAAGGCCTTAATCTTTCCTGCCTGCTGGCTCTGAAGAGACCTGCTGATTCTGATGAGGGAGATTCCCCCAGCATAGTACACCAGCTCTGCTAAAGGACAGACTGCCTCCTCAAGTGGGTCCCTGATCCCATGCCTCCTGACTGGGTGAGACCTCCCAACAGGGGTGGACAGATACCTCATACAGGAGAGCTCCAGCTGGCATCAGGTCTGTGCCCTTCTGGGACAAGCTTCTGCAGAAGAAGCAGATGGCAATGTTTGCTGTTCTGCAGTTTCCACTCGTGATACCCAGGTGAACGGGGTGTGGAATGAACCCCCGGCAAACTGCAGCAGACTTGCAGAAGAGGGGCCTGTTAGAAGAAAAACAAACAGAAAGAAACAACGACAACCACATCAACAAAAAAGACCCCATAAAAATCCCACTTTGGATTTCTGTGACCTCACAGAAATCCAAAGGTCAACAGCCAGCCTCAAAGATCAAAGGTAGATGAATCGACAAAGATAAGAAAGAAACAGTGCAAAAATGCTGAAAATCCCAAACGCCAGAATGCCTCTTTTCCTCCAAATGATCACAACACTTCTACAGCAAGGGCACTAAATAGGGCTGAAGCTGAAATGGATGAACTGACAGAAGTGGCTTCAGAAAGTAGGTAACAATAAATTTCACTGAGCTAAAGTATTATGTTCTAATCCAATGTAAAGAAGCTAAGAACCATGACAAAAGATTACAGGAGCTATTAACTAGAATAACCACTTTCAGGAGGAACATAAATGACTTAATGGAGCTGAAAAACACAGCAGGGTAACTTTGTGATACAAACACAAGTATCAATAGCTGAATCAACCAAGTGGAAGAGAGAATATCAGAGCTTGAAGACAATCTTGCTGAAGTAAGGCAGGCAGACAAGATTAGAGAAAAAAGAATGAAAAGTTATGAACAAAATCTCCAAGAACTATGGGGCTATGCTAAAAGACCGAACCTACGACCAACTGGAGTGCCTGAAAGAGATGGGGAGAATGCAAAAAAGTTGGAAAACACATTTCAGGACATCATTCAGGAGAACTTCCCCAACCTAGCAAAACAGGTCAATATTCAAATTCAGGAAATCCAGAGAACCCCAGTAAGATACTCCACAAAAAGGTCTACCACAGCAGACCTCTCAGCGGAAACCCCACAAGCCAGAAGAGACTAGGGACCAATATTCAACATTCTTTAAAAAATGAAGTTCAAACCTAGAATTTCATATACAACTAAACTAAGTTTTATAAGCAAAAGAGAAGTAACATATTTTTCAGATAAGCAAATGCTGAGGGATTTTGTCAGCACCAGGCCTGTCTTACAAGAGCTCCTGAAGTAAACACTAAACATGGATAGAAAAAAACATTACTAGCCACTACAAAACATACTGAAGTATAGACCAATGACACTATGAAACAACTACATTAACAAGTCTGCAAAATTAACCAGCCAGCATCATGATAACAGGATCAAATTCACACATAACAATATTAACCTTAAATGTAAATGGGCTAAATGCCCCCAATTAAAAGACACAGAATGGCAAGTTGAATACAAAGACAAGACCCATTAGTGTGCTGTATTCAAGAGACACATCTCATGTGCAAAGACACACATAGACTCAAAATAAAGGGAAGAAAATAAAGGGATTAAGGAAAATTTACCAAGCAAATGGAAAGCAGAAAAAAGCAGGGATTGCAATGCTAGTTTCTGACAAAATAGACCAACAAAGGTCAAAAAAGACAAAGAAGAGCATTACAAAATGTTAAAGGGTTCAATTCAACAAGAAGAGCTAACTATCCTAAATATATATGCACCCAATACAGGGGCACACAGATCCATAAAGCAAGTTCTTAGAGACCTACAAAGAGACTTAGACCCCCACACAATAATAGTGGGAGAGTTTAATACCCTACTGTCAGTATTAGAGACAGAAAATTAACAAAGATAGATATCTAAGACTCAAAGTCAGTTCTGGACCAAGTGGATCTGATAGATATCTACAAAACTCTCCACCCCAAAACAAGAGAATATGCATTTTTTTTGGTGCCACATGATACTTACTTTAAAATTGATCACATAATTGGAAGTAAAACACTCCTCAGCAAATGCAAAAGAACTGAAATCATAACAAACAGTCTCTCAGGCCACAGCACAACTAAATTAGAACTCAAGATTTAGAAGCCCACTCAAAATCACACAACTACATGGAAATTGAACAACCTGTTCCTGGACGACTGCTGGGTAAATAATGAAATTAAGGCAGAAATCAAAGAGTTATTTGAAACCAACTTTGAGAACAAAGAGACAACATGTCAGAATCTCTGGGATGCAATAAAGCAGTGTTAAGCAGGAAATTTATAGCACTAAATGCCCACTTTAAAAAGCTAGAAAGATCTCAAATCAATACCCTAGCATCACAACTAAAAGAACTAGAAAACCAAGAGCAAACAAACTCCAGAGTTAACAGAAGACAAGCAATAACCAAGATAAGAGTGGAACTGACAGAGATAGATATAAGGAAAACCCTTCAAAAAAATCTATGAATCCAGGGACTGGTGTTTTGAAAAAAATCAATAAAATAGACTGCTAGCAAAACTAATAAAGAAAAAAAGAGAGAAGATTCAAACGAACACAATCAGAAACAATAAGGGGGATATCACCACTGACCCCACAGAAATACAAATAACCATCAGAAGACACTATAAACACCTCTATGCAAATAAACTGGAAAATCTAGAAAAAATGGATAAATTCCTGGACACATACACCCTCCCAAGACTGTACCAGGAAGAAGTTGATTCCCTGAATAGACCAATAACAAGTTCTGAAATAGAAGCAGTAACAAATAGCCTACCAACCAAAAAAAATCCCAGGTCCAGATGGATTTACAGCTGAATTCTACCAGAGGTACAAAGAGGAGCTGGTACCATTTCTTCTGAAACTATTCCAAACTATTGAAAAGGAGGGACTCCTCCTTAGCTCATTTTATGAGGCCAGCATCATCCTGATACAAAAACCTGGCAGAGATGCAACAAAAATAGAAAACTTCAGGCTAATATCCCTGATGGACATTGATGCAAAAATCCTCAATAAAATACTGGCAAACCAAATCCAGCAGCACATCACAATGTTTATCCACCACGATCAAGTTGGCTTCATCCCTGGGATGCAAGGCTGGTTCAACATATGTAAATCAATAAATGTAATTTGTCACATAACAAAACTGAAGACAAAAAACACATGATTATCTCAATAGACACAGAAAAGTCCTTTGATAAAATTCAACATCCCTTTGATAAAAACTCTCAACAAACTAGGTATCGAAGCAATATACCTCAAAATAATAAGAGCCATTTATGACAAGCCCACAGCCAATATCATACTAAATGGGCAAAAGCTGGAAGCATTTTCCTTGAAAACTGGCACAAGACAAGGATTTCCTCTCTCATCACTCTTATTTAATGTAGTGTTGGAAGTTCTGGCCAGGGCAATCAGGCAAGAGAAAGAAATAAAGGATATTCAAATAGGAAGAGAGGAAGTCAAATTGTCTTTGTTTGCAGATGACATAATTCCATCTCTAGAAAACCCTATCATCTCAGCCCAAAAGCTTCTTAAGCTAACAAGCAACTTTAGCAAAGTACCAGGATACTAAATCAATGTGCAGAAATCATAAGCATTCGTACACACCAACAACAGACAAGCAGACACCCAAATCATGAACGAACGTCCATTCACAATTGCCACAAAGAGATTAAAATACTTAGGAATACAACTAACATGGAAAGTGAAGGATTTCAAGGAGAACTACAAATCGCTGCTCAAAGAAATCAAAGCAGACACAAAGAGATGGAAAAACATTCCATGCTCTTAGATAGGAAGAATCAATATCATGAAAATGGCCATGTTGCTCAAAGCAATTTATAGATTCAATGGTATCTCCATTAAACTACTGTTGACATTTTTCATAGAATTAGAAAAAAATTTAAAATTTATATGGAACCAAAAAAGAACTCGCATAGCCAAGACAATCCAAAGCAAAAAAAAAAAAGCTGGAGGCATCACACTACCTAACTTCAAACTATACTACAAAATCACAGTAACCAAAACAGCATGGTACTGGTACAAAAACAGGCACATAGACCAATGGAACAGAATATTGAACTAAGAAATAACACCACATATCTACAACCATCTGATCCTCAACAAACCCAGTGAAAACAAGCAATGGGGAAAGGATTCCCTATTTAATAAATTGGTTGGGAGAACTGGCTAGCCATATGCAGAAAATTGAAACTGGATCCCTTCCTTACACCTTATACAAAAATTAACTCAAGATGGATTAAAGGCTTAAATGTAAAACCCAAAACTATAAAAACCATATAAAAAATCTAGGCAATACCATACAGGACATAGACACAGGAAAAGGTTTTATAATGGAAGTGCCAAAAGCAATTGCAACAAAAGCAAATGGGATCTAATTAAAGAGTTTCTGCACAGTAAAAGAAACTAGCATCAGAGTGAACAGACAACCTACAGAATGGGAGAAAATTTTTGCAATCTACTCATCTGACAAAGGTCTAATACCCAGAATCTACAAGGAACTTAATCAAATTTACAAGAAAAAAAACAAACAAACAATCCCATCAAAAAGTGGGTAAAGAATATGAACAGACATTTCTCAAGAAAAGACATACATGTGGCCAACAAACATATGAAAAATAGCTCAACATCACCAATCATTAGGGAAATGTAAATCAAAACCACAATGAGATACCATCTCACACCAGTCAGAATGGCAATTATTAGAAAGTCAAGAAACAACAGATGCTGGCAAGTTTTCCGAGAAATAGGAACACTTTACACTGTTGGTGGGACTGAAAATTAGTTCAACCATTGTGAAAGACACTGTAGTAATTCCTCAAAGATTTAGAACCGGAAAGACCATCTGACTCAGCAATCCCATTACTGGGTATATACCCAAAATAATATAAATAATTCTATTATAAAGACACATGCATGTATATGTTCATTGCAGCACTATTCACAATAGCAAAGACATGGAATCCAACTCAAATGCCCATCAATGATAGACTGGATAAAGAAAATGTGGTTCACATACATCATGGAATAATATGCAGCCATAAAAAGGAACAAGATGATGTCATTTGCAGGGACCTAGATGAAGCTGGAAGTCATTATCCTCAGCAAACTATTGCAGGAACCAAAAACCAAACACCACATGTTCTCACTTATAAATGGAAGCTGAACAATGAGAACACATGGACACAGGGAGGGGAACAACACTTACTGGGACTGTCAGAGGAGGGCGGTGGGGGGAAAGCATTAGGGAAAAGAGTTAATGCATTCTGGGATTAATAGGTAGGTGATGGGTTGACAGTTGCAGCAAACCACCATGGCACACGTTTTTCGATGTAACAAACATGCACATCCTGCATATATACCCTAGAACTTAAAAAATAAAAATAAAATACTTATTAAAAAAAAGAGTTGCCAGTGGGATTTAAAAAAAAAAAAGACTCATTCATCTGCTGTCTTCAAGAGACCCACTTCACATGTAATGACATACATAGGCTCAAAGTAAAGGGTTGCAGAAAGATCTACATGCAAACAAAAAAGAGCAAGGGATGCTATTTTTATATTGGATAAAGGAGATTTTAAACTAACAACAGTAAAAAAGAACAAAGGACATTACATAATGATAAGGGTTGAATTCAACAAGACTAACCTATCCTAAATATATATGCACCCAACACTGAAGCACCTAGATTCATAAAACAAATTCTTAGAGACTTATTAAAAGACCCTAATAACCACACAATAATACTGGGAGATTTCAACACCCCACTACAATTTTAGACAGATCACCAAGACAGAATACTAACAGATATTCAGGACCTAAACTTGACACTGGACCAAATGCACCTAAAGACATCTACAAAACACTCCACTCAACAAAAACAGAATATATATTCTTCTCATGCACAAATGACACATACTCTAAAATTGACCATATGCTCGGCCATAAAGCAGTTCTCTAAAAAGTAAAAACACTTTCAAAATCATACCAACCACACTCTTGAACCACAGGACAATAAAAATAGAAACCAATAACAAAAATCTCTCAGAACCATGCAGTTATATGGAAATTAAACAATGTACTCCTGACTGACTTTTGGGTAAATAGTGAAATTATGACAGAAATCAAGAACTAATGAAACTAATGAAAACAAGATACAACATACCAGAATCTCTGAGACACTGCTAAAGTAATGATAAGAGGACAGTTTAGAGTGCTAAATGCCTACATCAAAAAGTTGAAAAGATCTTAAATTAACAACCTAACATGACACCTAGAGGAAACAGAATAAAAAGAACAAACCAATTCCAAAGCTAGCAGAATAAAAGATATAATCAAAATCAGAGAAATGAAGATGAGAAAAAACATGATATTTCAAAGATCAGAATGAGATCAAAAGTTAATTTTTAAAGAATAAAGTTAATGAGATCAAAAGTTAATTTTTAAAGAATAAATAATATTTATAGACTTATAACGAGAGTAATAAAGGAAAAAAAGGGAGAAGATCCAAATAAACATAATCAGAAATGACAAAGGGGGCATTACCGTTGATCCCCCCCCCAAAAAAAAACAACAACAACAACAAAAACACCCTCAGAGACCATTAGGAACACTTTTATGCACACAAACTAGAAAACCTGGAAGAAACAGATAAATTCCTGGAAACATACAACCTCTTAAGATTAAACCAGGAAGAAATTGAATACCTGAACAGACCAATAACAAATTCTGAAATTGAATCAGTAATAAACAGCCTACCAACCACAAAAACAACAACAACCAAAAAAAAAAAAAAAAAAAAAAAAACCCGGACCAGAACGATTCACAGCCAAATTCTACCAGATGTATACAGAAGAACTGGTACCAGTCCTATTAAAATTATAAAATATTGAAAGGGAGAGACTCCTCTCTAACTCCTTCTATGAGGCCAGAATCATTTTGATACCAAAACCTAGCAGACACCACACACAAAAAAAATTCAGGCCAATATCCCTTATGAACATAAATGCACAAATCCTCAACAAAATACTAGCAAACCAAATCCAACTGCACATCAAAAAGCTAATCCACCAACATTAAGTAGGCCTTATTCCTGGGGTGCAAGGTTGGTTCAACATGTGCAAATCAATACATGTTATTCATTACATAAACACAACTGAAAACAAAAAACATATGATCATCTGAAATAGATACAGAATAGACTTTTAATAAACTTAACATCCCTTCATGTTGAAAATTCTAAACAAACTAGGCATTGAAGGTACATACCTCAAAATAATAAAAGCTATCTATGACAAATTCACAGCCAACATCATATTGAACAGGCAAACGATGGAAAGGTTCCCCTTGAGAACTGGGACAAGATTAGGATGTCTGCTGTCACCGCTCCTATTCAACATAATACTGGAAGTTCTAACCAGAAAAGTGAGGCAAGAGAAAGAAATAAAAAGCATGAAAATAGGAAGATAAATTCAAACTATCTCTCTTCATAGGTGATATAATTCTATGCCCAGAAAACCCAAAGTCTCCAAGATTTGATAAGCAACTTCAGCAAAGTTTTAGGATACAAAATCAATGTACAAAATCAGTACCATTTCTATACAGCAATATTGTCAAAGATGAGAGTCAAATCAAGAACACAATCCCATTCACAACAGCCACAAAAAGATTAAAATGCCTAGGAATACGGCTAATCAAGGAGGTGAAAGATCTCGGCAATGAAAAATACAAAACACTACTCAAGGAAATCAGAGATAGTACAAACAAATGGAAAAACATTTCATGCTTATGGATAGAAAGAATCAATAATGTTAAAAGAACCATACTGCCCAAAGCAAATTATAGATTCAATGATATTCCTATCAAACTCGTAATGACATTTTTCAAAGAATTAGAAAAAAATTCTAAAATTTACTTGAAACCAAAACAAGAGACCAAACAGCCAAAGCAATCCTAAGAGAAAAGAACAGAGTTGGAGACATCACACTACCCAAGTTCAAACTATAGTAAAAGAATGTAATAAGTAAAACAGTAAGGTACTGGTACTAAAACAGACACATAACCAACAGAACAGGTTAGAGAACCCAGAAATAAAGCCACAACCCTACAACTATCTGATCTTCAACAGAGCTGACAATAACAAGCAATGGGGAAAGACTCCCTGTTCAAATGGTGCTGGGATAACTGGCTACCCATATGCAGAATATTAAAATTGAACGACTACATTTCACCATATATAAAAATCAACTCAAGATGCATTAAAGACTTAAATGTAAAACCTAAAACAATAAAATCCTGAGTAGAAAACCTACAAAATACCATTCTGGTCATCAGCCCTGGTAAGACTTCACGAAGAAAACTTCAAAAGCAGTTGCAACAAAAATAAAAATTGACAAGTGGATTAAGCTTAGGAGCTTCTGCACAGCAAAAGAAACTATCAGACAACATACAGAATAGGAAAATATATTTGCAAACTATGCATTCAATAAGTATCTAATATCCAGAATCTGTAAGGAACTTAAACAATTGAACAAGGAAAAAACAAATAACCCCATTAAATGGACAAAAGATATAAACAGACACTTCTCAAAGGAAGACATACATGTGGCCAACAAGCATATGAAAAAAATGCTCCACATCACTAATCATCAGAGAAGTACAAATCAAAACCATAATGAAATACCATCTCACACCAATCAGAATGGTTATTATTAAAAAATAAAAAATAAAAAAAAACAGATGCTGGTGAAGCTACAGAGAGAAGGAAATGCTTGTATACTGTTTCTTCCAGCCACTGTGGAAACCAGTCTGGAGATTCCTCAAAGAACTTAAAACAGAACTACCACTGGAACCAGCAACCCCATTAATAGGTATATATCCGGAAGAAAAGAAATCATTCTACCAAAAAGACACAGGAACTCACACATTTATTTCAGCACTATTCACAATAGTAAAGACATGTAATTAACCCAAGTATACCTCAATAGTGGGTTGGATAAAGAAAATATGGTACATATATACCATGGACTCCTGTGCAGCCATAAAAAGAATAAATCATTTTCTTTGCTGCAACATGGATGCAGGTGAAGGCCATTATCCTAAGCAAATTATGCAGGAACAGAAAACCAAATGACGCATATTCTCACTTATAAGTGGGAGCTAATCATTGGGTACTCATGGACACAAAGATGATAACAATAGAACTGGGCAATACTAGAGGGGGAGAGGATGGATGCTCACAAAAGTTAACTAACTATTGGGTATCATGCTCACTACCTGGATGATGCGATCATTCATAACCCAAGCCCCATCATCTCACAATATTCCCAGAAAAAAACCTGCACATGGACCCTCTGAATCTAAAATAAAAGTTTTAAAAAAGAGAAAAACAATAAAACAACAATTGGCTTAAAAAAACAAAGATTTTGTCTTTTATCCAAATGATTTTCTTTGTTGTCTTTATTAGATTTTTGATTACTTAGGAAAATTGAGCTTTAAAAAAGTTAAGGTTTTTTTACATCTACTTAACTTTCTTTATTGCTTTTGAAGTTTTTTTTATTACAACTCTGATTAAATGAGTAACTATTGTTTCACCACGACTTATGATCTTGTTTTGATCAAGTGTTTTAAGCACTTAATAGTGCTTGAAAGTACATCTTCCATAGACTTCCCCAATATCAAAATTCAAAATTAAGTCTTTTTAACCTAAAGTTAGCTTTGAGACTTTCTTGTTGGTCCCCTGAAGATCTTCAAAGGATGTATGTATTCATTTGTGTAGATAATAAATGATTCATATTATTTGGTAAATTATATGAGAAGTATGTATTGTCAAATGATATAATACTAGATCTTCTTTCAGTTACATTTATGGGTATGTTACTGATATACACGTTCCAAAATTGTATGAAATTCTTAAAAATCTGATATGACATCAGAAATAATTCTGGTTATTATGTTGTATCCATAAAAAATAACCAAAGTCCCCTGTCAATTGCTAATTAAACTTCCATTAGATTTTTAACCACGGCTATTTTAAGTCCCTGTCACCCACAGTTATTGTTTTTCTTTTTCAGTAAAAGTATTTGCACTCAGATTGATGGAGAAAACTCTAACAAGCATACTTAAATATAAGTTTCTAATAACTCTAAGATTTATGAACTTAATAAAAATTTTCCAGAACTCTAAGAAAGAAATTGATGGGTTCCTGCAACTGAAAATTAAGATCAAACAAAATTTAAAAATTAATTATATGATGTGAAATAACATCTGAAGATAATATTTTTATAACTTTTATTTCAAACATTCTTGGTTCTTCAGTGTTCTGTTTTTCACATTTAGGGAAATTTTCTTCCTTAAACTATCTATTGTTTACATCAGTTTGGCAAAGCACATTTTTATGAACAAAGTTAGAAACATTTGCTTTTTCTCCTTACTTGATTCTTCCAAAATTCAAAAGCTATCCATGAGTATTATTTTTTTGGGGGGGACAAAATCATTATTTTCATAAGTTTAACAAGAATCTGAATTCTTTATAACAAGATACAATTGGAAACATTGGTTAATACTACCAAGGTTTTGATTAAAATGTTATATCTGAGAATGAACATTGAATGTCTAACTTCAAGAATTCATAACCCTACAGTGAATGAATAAAAATTGTCAATTCCTGGCATGCCCAGAAACCTTAAGACTCTGGCTAGACTCTAAAGTCTGTTTTGCTTTGGCTTTCTAGCCTCTAGAGGCCTCTTAAAAACCTCTTGAGGTTTTTAAATCTGAGATTCCTATGTGATCAATGTAGAGAGAAAAAGTTATGTTCCTAAAAGACTATAATATACCTATTATTAGACTGTAGCTCTATGCATCATTTTCAATTTCTTTTTATCTGCCTGTAGGCTACACCAAATCCTTAATTATTCTAGGTTCCTCTTTCTAACTTTATTTCATAAAAATACTAAAAATGAAAGCTTCTCTGTTTTTGAAGCCCTATTAGCTGAAGCTAGATAAATTTTAAGAGACAAGTCTTATGCCTTATGTATGGCTCACACAAAACGTTCACCAAACTGCTTAATGACATAACCAAAGACATTCAAACTGCAAACCAGTACAAGAACTTGACAGCTTCACAATCTAGACAGCTTTTCCCAAGATGTCAAAATAAGATTCCATATCATAATGAGACTCTTTCCTCTCTTAATGCCTATCTTTTTCACTTGGCAGGATAATGTTCAATGGATTTATTCAATTGGTTGCCTGTAAGCCTAAATACTTGGCTCAAAACCAATCTGCAAACCAAGATTGTAATACTACTATTAATTTTACTTTGTATCTTCCCTTTTTAAACATTATATCTATTACTTGTTAAATTTTTGCTGAAGTACAACTCTTAACAGAATAATGCTGGTACAGCACTTTGAGATGAGAGCAACAAAATTGAACATGAACAATGAACTCCAAGTAGACTTAGTCTGAAAGCCACTCCCTTCAAATCTCCCTTATTGCTCAAAGGTGGTTAAAAGGGTTTCCACACTGCTTCTAGCTGTCATTCACTCTCTTCAGCATGGAACCAGACCAGCAACCAGAGACAGATTCATCCCAGCACTGAAGAACAATTAAAACCTAACTACAGGATGATTTGCTAGAGATGCTTTTGGGGAAAAATTTTCATCAAAAGAGGAAATATTAAAGTTGTCAGGATCAAAATAGAGTCACCTATGATACATACACACACACACGCACACACACACACAAACACACACACTAGAGCTGGGGAATGCCATGAAAGGAGATTTCTCATGCATAAATGAGTGATAAGAATTAGCACAAAGAGTCTGCAAAAATTACAACCTAGCAAAAAGGCTATCACAAACCTACACACACACACACACAAATACTTCTGTAAGGACATCTGCCCAGCAACTGCTTGTCCGACCTTGGACTGCAGCCACTCTTTTTGAGACGGAGTCTCACTCTGTAGCCCAGGCTGGAGTGCAGTGGTGCGATCTCAGCTCAGTGCAACTTCTGCTTTCCGAGTCCCAGTTCAAGCAATTCTCCTGCCTCAGCTTCCCAAGTTGCTGGGATTACAGGCCTGCACCACCATGCCCCACTAATTTTTGTATTTTTAGTAGAGATGGGGTTTCACCATGTTGGCCAGGCTGGTCTTGAAATACTGACCTCGTGATCTGCCCGCCTCGGCCTCCCAAAGTGTAGAGTCACTCCTATTGATCCTTGTGGCCATGGATGGATAATTGTCCCAAAACAGTTATGTAATCCTCCCTATTTTTCCTTTAAAGTATTCTTTCTTTACCTCTCTTCATATACACAGTTTACCATGGCACACATATTCTCACTGCAAACCTCAATTTTTAAGAAATATAATTTTCTTTCAGAGACCCTCTCTCTTATTTAGGTTGAAAATTCAGCATGCCCCATAGTAAACTGCAAGAAAATCCTTGAACAAAGAGAATCGGTGTGCTTTTACTGAAGGCAGCAAAGAAGCAGGTGTTTCGGGAGACTATTCCTCACACTGAAGTCAATAGACAGAGAAAAGAACTGGAAGATTTCTCAAGCAGAAATGATCAATAGGCTGAGTTTTGGCACCTGTTTTATGTGTCAAGAAAGAAAAAGAAGGAATTGGTCCAGATATAGGGAACCCAAATGCCAAGCAGTTGAAAGTAGGTAAGTATGTGTAGAACCCCCACACACACGACAGAGGAACAATGACTTGAATAGTTAGGTAGAGCACTGTCTCTGCGCCCCCATTTATGGCTTAAGTTGTACTTCTTAATAAATTTACAGATCGTGGAAAAGCCAGAGCTTCAGATGATGAGGCTGCAGCCACTACAAGAGGTATTATCAGAAATTACAAACAAACAAACAAACAAAAAATGGTTATTTCAGTAAGTAAAACTGGAAAGTTATAGAGGATATAGTTTCATTTCTTTCTTTGCATAATTTTGTGGGATTTAATGTAATGCAATATTAGTCATTTTTACTTTTTTGTATGTGTTCTTTTGTATTTTTAGAAGACAGTGACTAAATTAGTATCATCAGAGTCAGCAAAACAGAACATGAAAAGTACAATACAAGTATGACATTTCCACCTTACTGCCATTTCACCGTACGAGGGACTCTTGTGAGTTCAATTACTAGATGAGCCACCAAACTCTCTTACCTTGCTCTGTTTCTGTTAGTATTTCCATTATTATATTTATTATTATTTATATTACTATAATACATAATATAATATATACTATATGATACAATTTTTTATTTTCTATTTTATAACTATAATACAGATATACAGTATTATATGATTATTACAAATTATTAATTATTCTATTTTATTATTGTGTCTTATTCAGTCACTTTTCCTTGCTTTGATCTATAATAGCCCTTGTATATTTCAATATCTTATACTCCAAAATACATGCATTTGGGGTTAGATAAATAAGTCCATTTCCACAGGAAATAAAATTTTAGTTTAGAAGAATTGAAAAGTTGCTCCCTCTCATATGAGTAGAAATCACTCCAGGAAAAAATATGCAACCCACCCTAAAATGTTGCAAGACCTGCCTTTGGCAGTGACGTTTATTTGTGCTGTGTATTCACTAAATTCTTTGGAGCCCTGTTGTATGGGCCGGAACACTTGGATATGTTTTGATGTCAGGCTCAGTGTGACCTCTTATGCTCTCAATTCTTAAGAAGATTACTAGCTTAAAATGTCTACGAATATTTTGTAGAAGGGAAGACAAATGGCTGTAAGCAACAAGATAAATAATTACTATTCTAAAACTGAAACTAATCAGGTTGGAAAAGGTGATTTATTCCTCCAAAAATGTGCAAAAGGAGATCACATCAACATAGATTGACGAAAGTGTTATCAAAAAACTGAAATATCTTACATGTGATCATTATTTGGGACATACTGATAGTTTTCAATTTGATTTTTTCATATTAACTATCAATGTGTTTATTTATTTCCTTAAATAAAAATTAGTTGCAAAAAGTAACCAGAATGTTATTGGTGATTGATTAGTCAAAAAAAAAAAAAACAACCCAGTGTTCTTTTTGTCATACAAACAAAATTTGGTTCTGGATGGTCATGGAAGTAGGCAACTAAAGCATATAGAATTTACAAGCTGAAGAGACTGGAAAAATTAGAGCTGTCTTCCTGAAACTGAGTATGTTCAGTTGATTTTTGAGGAAGCCATGAAATTTGGGGAAGGTTACTGGGGTGATTTCGAGGAGACCCAAAGAAAAGGTTTAAACACATTTTTATAACTTAAAGAAAATAATCAAAGTACGTTTTATACTATATCTAAAAGCATAGCATTGAAGCCAGCCAAGAGTGAATTCAAAACCCAGCTTCCAGGTAAAGCATGTACAGCTCACTAATACATTCTCTCTGAGCCTCAGTTCATCTATGTGCAAACTGGGGATTAAATAGCTAGTTGCTTCTCATTTTTTATCTCATTTATTGCACATGCCTATTTAATGAGAGAGAAAAGAGAACCAACTAGCTATTAATGTTTATTGTTGTTACATAAACATGACTTTCTGTTGTTACATAAACATAAGGGTACTTTTTATTATGATAATTAAGAGTCTAAAAAAGATATTGCTATTCACCTATCCGATGACGTTTTTCTTAAGCCTACATTTAATCACATATTTTCCTCCCAAGGACAAAAACTTAACATTTTACTGCTTCTTTTAACCTTCCCTTTGTTTCTTTTACTCTTAACGAGACAATTTTATTTTTCTCCCTAAAGATGATTAAGCTGTGCAGGAAAAATCATAAAGTTCAGCACCTGCTCCCACTGTGATGTGTTTTGCAGCTTCTAAGAGAAAGGAGTACAGGGATACTTGTCCTGGTCACTCTCTGTAACTCCCAGGACTGAGACAGCGCCAGCAAGAGTCCCTGTACAATGACCTTCCACTGTGGGAAAAAAATATAAAATAAAATAAAATAAAATAAAATCTGTGTTTATATCAGCTGAGTCATTCATATGTTTTTACAAAGTAGCAAACATTTATTGAACAACAACTATATGCCAGGACACTGTATAAGGGCAGATGATTAAGAGTGTGTGTGTGTGTGTGTGTGTGTGTGTGTAAAACACAGTAACAGTTTTCAAAGGGACTCATGGCCCAAGTTTTGGACAGAAATATGTTTTCAACATGCTACATTATTCAGTTTTTTGACTTTATGTTGCACCCAGGATTTTAATCCACTCAATATGAATGTGGAATATAATAAAACAATAGCTTTTTATTAATAAAATTAAATTGTGGCATTATTATAAAATATAAGATTGAATTCTGAATGTTTACACTACCCATCTTAAACATTTTGTGAAAACAAGCTAATACAAGTTCAATATCACTATTAAATAAGTTAATAAATTCATTGAAAATTATATAATTATAGAGTAAACTGAAAATCTTATCGAAAACTACCTTACAAAGGCGACAGGTAGTTTCAGAGGTGAATTTCTTCAAATGCTGATATATAAGTCTTGTGTTATTTTAAGCTATTTTTTATCTTACAGAAAGAAAATAAATTCTTTATGTAAAATCTATTAGTAATACAAAAACTGACTATGGGTTTTTAAATCCTGAGTAAAATATCTGTAAATAGAATCTTGTAGTAAAACTTATAATTTGTCACAGTTGTAAATCAAAAGAAGAAAATTATATGCTCCTAGCAGGTACTGAAAACTTAATTTGTAAAATTTAGCTTCCATTCTTAGTTATATTTTTTAAACTCAGGATAAAAACGTATATATAATATGAAAATAAATATGCATACATATATAAATAAAATAAAGTCATGCCTAATGGTGAGATTAAAACATTAATCTTATTAAAGACAGCAAAAGACAAAGATGCCTATAATTTTTATTATTATTTAACATTTTCCTACAAATGCTAGCCAATGAAATGTAGCATTAAAAACTAAATGAGATATAAAAATATTAAAGAGAAGGAAGCACCATTGCAATTATCAATGATACAATTATATATCTAGAAAAACCCCCACTGAAAATCAAAGAAAAATAGTAAGCTCAGAATGGTGACAGAGAGTAAACTTAAATAGCTATAAATCAACAGTCAGTTGGAGTGTCCCAGTCTCTTGAAATTCAGTTAATAGGAGCCATTTTATGCACTGTTGAAGCTCAAAGCTCACCTTGATTCCTTTTTAACTTCCAAGAGGTTTATGTTCTCATCCTCATATTTGACCCTGGGCTCTTGTTTTTGTATATGCTGTGTTTCTTTCCTTACTATATCATTTTACTTGAGTCTGAAGATCGTAAGAAATATTGAATATACAGGTTTTAAAACAGAAGTGTGTGCAGAAACATAATTTTTGAATTTACTAATTTTTCATCAAAAATCAGATAACATTTATAAAACTGTTAAATAAAAAAGGAAAACATAGTCTCTCTTCAACTTTTGACTACTTATTGCAGGAGAAGTGGTATAATATTTAAAACTGAAATAGGATGTCTCTTGTTCCTCATTTGGTAGAGTGGTTATTTTATAAGTTTTAAATTTACCAAAATGAAGAACATTGTCAACTCTATTAAAGAAATATTCATGCTATTGGAATCTTTGTAAAACAAGATTTCTCTTTTATATCTCTTGGAAAATCTCACTACAGATATTAGAAATATTTGAATTGAGTGTTTAAGCTGCAAATAATATGATCGTCATTTCATGATCACATTAATATGGATTCAGTGTTACAAAACCATGTTTTTTTTATTTTTATTTCACTTCAGTTATCTTAATAAACTGATATGCCTAGCTCAGCATTCCTTGACAAGCTGTGAATATTTTAAATTACTAAAACTATACTTAAAATGTCTTCTACAGAATACAGGGCAGAGATTTATTCTTGGGAAGAATATCCTAAGGGGAAAAAATGTTGCTTAAAGTAGTTGTTATAGAAGAAATGCTTTTGAGTAGATCTTTTAAAAGATTTTAATTGATTTAAAATACAGTAATTAACCAGAAAAAAATATTTGAAAATGATACAACATAAGTTTTAAGCACAAAGCTCCTTAAAAATACTTAAACTTTCTTCTAAGACTCACTCTTTTTAGTTACCATTGGGTTGATTCTATGTGGCTGATATCAACCCTGTGTTATTTGATCCGGACAAATTCTTCAAGCTAGTTAACTAGTCACCATTCAGGACACAAAGAGAAAGAGAAAATAACTGATATTTACTGAGTACTTAACACTTGGGCTTCTATCAAGCACTTTTACATATATATTTTTATCCGCATAGTCATAGAGCACTGAGCTTAGGAACCTGGATAAGATTAGGTGAAGCCAGCATACAAAATAGATATCAATAGATATAATGAGATTTATTATAAGGTATTATGAGGTATGGGCTCACATGATTATGAAGGCAGAGAAGCACCATGATCTGCATTCCACAAGCTGGAGACCCACAAAAGCCAGTGGTGTAAACTGAAGGCCTGAGAGTTGAGCAGAGAGCAGGAGAAGACCAATGGCCCAGTTCAAGCAGTCAGGCAGAGAGTGAATTTAACCTTCCTCCTCCCCTTTGTTCCATTTAGGCCCTTGACCAGTTGGATGATGCCAGTGGTGGACTGAGTAAGGCAGATGGCTCTGTTTTACTGTGCTTTTACCTAGTCCACCAATCCAAATACTACTCAGTTTCAAAAAGACTTTCATGGATACACCCAGAAACACTGCTTAACCAGCTATCTGGGCATCCTGTGGCCTAGTCAAGTTGATGTGTAAAATGAACCATCATCATCACTGTGAATTTTTTTTATCTTTTTAATTGAGGTATTATTTACATCCAATGAAATGCATGGTTCTTTAGTATATAGTTCAATAAATTTTGACAAATGTGTATCCTTACATAACTACCACCCAATGAAGACACAGACATTTCCATCAACCTAGAGTTTCCTTCCTTCCTTTTTCCAGTCTATCTCACTCCATACTGCCTCAGAGGTGGTTGCCTCTGTTTTTATTTCTGTAATGTTACATAAAGAGAACCTCACAGCATGTTCTCTGGGTTTGTTCTTTCACTCTACATAAAGTTTCTGAAATGCATCCATGTTGTTCCACATATAGGCAGCTTGTTCCTTTTATCATTGAGTGGTACCCTTTGTATGATCATAACACACAGTGTTTAATTATTCACCAGTTGATTGATATTTGGATTTTTTCTGTTTGGGGTTATCATAAACAAAACTGTAATGAGCATTCTTGGATAAATTTTTATGAGTATATGTTTTCATTGCTCTCATATAAATACATAGGAAAAGAATCTTTGGGTCATATTGTAAATATATGTTTAATGTTATAAGAAACTGCCAAACTATTGCCCCAAGTGTTTGTACCATTTTATTCCCCAACCAGCATATATGAGTTCTAGTCGCTCCAAGACTCTGTCAACAGTACTGTCAGCCCTTTTAATTTCAGCCTTTCTTGTGGGTAAGTGCTATCTCATTGTAGTCTTCAGGAAAATACATTTCCTTGAACACTAATGATATTGGCTTCCTTTCCAAGAGTTTATTGGCCATTCATAAATTTCTCTTGTGAAGTATCTCTTTCAGTTTTTTTCCCTATTTTAAATTAGGTTTGTCTTTTATTATTGAGATTTGGAGTTTTTAAAATATTCTTAATACAAGTTATTTGTCAGATAGATGTATTTTTAATATTTTTCTCAATCTGTCTTATCCCCATTTTCTTAATGATGTCTTTGATAAATAGAATTTTAGTTTTTATAAATTCAATCTATAATTTTTTATGGTTTCTCTTTATTCATCCCATTTAAGAAATCTTTGTGCCATGATTATGAAGATGCACTCTAATGTTTTTTCCCAGAAGCTCTGTAGGTTTAGCTTTTACCTTTTTTTCTTTTTGCTTTTTTTTTGAGATGGAGTCCCACTCTTGTCACCCAGGCTGGAGTACAGAGGTACAATCTCGGCTGACTGCAACCTCCACCTCCCAGGTTCAAGCAATTCCCCTGTTTCCACCTCTTGAGTAGCTGGGATTGCAGGTGCCTGCCACCATGCCTGGCTAATTTTCATATTTTTAGTAAAGATTGGGTTTCACCATGTTAGCCAGGCTGGTCTCGAACTCCTGACCTCAAGTGATCCACCCACCTCAGCCTCCCAAAGTGCTGGGATTACAGGCATGAGCCACCGCGCCCAGTCCTAGCTTTTACTTTTTGGTCTATAATTCCTCCCAAATTAATTTCTGTGAACCATTAACTTAAGATGCTGAGATTTAACGTCCAGAATCTCATTTGTTCACCTTTGAAAATTAAGAAACCCTGGCATAGTGTTGACTATAGCCACTTCCCTTAATAGAAAGTAAAACTCACATATATCTATAATGAAAAGCAGAGACCAACATAACCAGACACTTGACAGCTTAAAATTCCAAGGCCAGTGTCTTCTCACTTCAGGCCCCACTCACTTACTCCACAACATACTTCTTCTCTTCCTCAGTTTCTACTACTTGTGCTGGGACCGAGGTCTTCCCATTGCTCATGCCATTCTTTTCCTCACAGTTCCCATTCTTTTCTCCCTGAGAGAAAGAAATTTCAAAATACACCATGTTTCATTAGGAAGGCAAAAATGTAAAATTACCTTCAGGAAGATGTGTTTTGATATAAGTTTTCTTTATCCATAAGAAATTGATAGATTTGCAATAAGCATTGAAATTCTGGGGAATGAAAATCCCTTGTTTTGCCCCCTGACAACTTCTTATTTCCAAAACCTGGGACCCATCCTCAACTCTTTCATTTTCCTCAACCACATATCTAGGGTTGCCAGATAAATTGCAGGTTTCCAGCTATATTTGAATTTCAGTTAAGCAATAAATACTTTTTAGTATGTATCCTAAATATTGACCTTATATTTTAAAACAGTGATTTATCTGAAATTCAAATGTACATCATGTAGTTCTATTTGATAAATCTGACACCCCTACCCACATCCAATTCATCATTAAATGCTCTAAATCCTACTTCCTCAATATCATCCATCAGTCCAATTATTTCTATT